>NC_056735.1:1642497521-1642622521 GCF_019279795.1 Protopterus annectens
TAGATGCTATAGTGGTGGCAGCAGCCACCAAAAAGGAACTTGCAGAAACTTCCTCATCTGTTCATCCTCCAAACAAAGATTCAAAAACGATGGATAGGTACGGGAAGCGTTTCTTTCCTTCAGCGACTTTTTCTCTGTGATCGCTGAATTACTTATCCCATTTTACAAGGCTACAAAGAGATCTCCTGAAAGAGCTCGAAGATACTCTACAAGGTTCAGTAGCTGCGGGGGTGAATGAGAAGGTCTCCTCCCAGCTGTCCACCTTAAATTCTGTTGTCAGCTCCTCCATGAGGCTCATATCTTATGCAACAGATGGAGCGAGCAGGGCATCGGATTCCGGAGTTTCCCCTTAGGAGACACTCCTGGATGCGCTTGTTTAATTTTGCAGAGCCCTTCAAGTCTATCTTTACTAACACCCCCTTTGATGGTTCCTCACTCTTTAGACCTAAAGTAAAAGACACTCTAACCCGATGCGAGCAGAAAGGAAAAACTCTCTCTGCCATTGGAATATGTTTTTCCATACCTTCAAGACCTTATTCCAAAGGTCAGAAGGGCAGGAAGATGTGGTTCAAAATATCCCAGAGATTTTTCCAGGACGCACGGGGTGATATCTTCTTCTGGGGCAGAAGGGGAGATAATAATGGTAGATGTCACCCCAGAGGCAGAGGGGGTCCGCAAAACCAGGGTGACCTTGATTCCTTTCGCAGACGCCCTTATCAGTGCTCCTAAAGGGATGCCTGACTGCTCGAGTCTGGAGTCAGTTGGGGGATGTTTATCGATGTACCCTGAAGCCTGGCAAAATATCACAAACAACAAATGGGTGCTAAACATAATATCCAGAGGATACACCATTCCCATTTGCTTACCTGTCCCAAAAACCAAAATACTCCCGGATGTTCCACCCAATCTAAGTGAACAAGCAACTATAGAGGTTCAAAAGTTGCTTTTAAAAAGAGTCATCCAAGAAGTCCCTGCAAACCAGATAGAATTCGGAATGTACTCAAGATTCTTTTTAGTGCCAAAAAGAACAGGGGACTGGAGGCCCATATTGGACCTAATCAAGTTAAACGAATCTGTCAAGAAGTCAAATTTCCGAATGGTGACACTGCAGTCTATACTCCCCTTTTTAGGGAAAGACAATTGGATGTGTTCGATAGACCTTCAAGATGCTTACTACCACATAAAAATGGAAAGGACATCAAGAAGGTGCTTCACACTTCCAGCTGGGAGCCAACCATTATCAGTTCAGAGTTCTGCCCTTTGGTCTCACTACAGCCCCCAGAGTGTTCACCAAATGTATGGCAGTAGTCACGGCTCACCTGAGGCGTCTAGGATTCCATGTGTTTCCCTATCTAGATGACTGGCTCCTGTCTGCCACCACCAAGCATCTTACTCCTACAAGCCAGGGATCTAATGTTGGACATCTGCAGTCATTTGGGCATTGCAGTAAATTTGCAAAAATCTGCCTTGTTGCCCTGTCAACGTATTGCATTCATAGATGCAGATCTAGACACTTCATTGATGGTAGCACGTCTTCCAACAGAAAGAGTCATAGCTCTCAGAAATCAAATACTTCACATCCTTCACATAGACAAAGTGAAAGCAAAAGTAATTCTACGCTTATTAGGAGCAATGGCCTCCACGATTACACTAGTTCCTCTTGCCAGAATGCACATGAGGATACTTCAATGGCTGTTATTCTCCCAATAGTCACTTCAAGAACTTCCAATGTCACATCTGATCAGGATAACAGAATCTTGCAAGAACGTCTTGTGAGGGTGGATACATTCCACTCAGGTTACAATAGGCAGACCCTTTGTTCCACTTCAACCAATAGCTACAGTGACCATGGATGCTTCCCAGACAGGGTAGGGGGGCATTATCTGTGAAGAACAGTCCATGGTGCATGGCAAGATCATGAGGCTGACTTGCATATAAACGTTCTAGAGATGAGAGCAGTGCTTCTTGCATTGCAAGCACTTCAAGACTCTCTCCCTCTAGGAACTATTGCGATCCAGTCAGACAATATGTCGGTGGTTTGGTGCATAAACAAGCAAGAGGGAACCAGATCCTACCCCCTATGTCGAGAAGACCTAAGAGTATGACAATGGGCAGTTTCTTCCCAGCGCTTTCTAACTGCAACACACATTCCGTGGAAATCCACCGTGATAGCAGACCAGCTGATCAGAGCAATTCTAATGTCTCACATGTGGTCTCTCAATTACAATGTGCCAGAAATTGTTTTCCAGTCATAGGGTCAGCCTTGCTGCAGTCTCTTTGCCACTCCCATGAATGCCAAGTGCAGCAACTACTTTACCCTAGTTCCCCCTCCGAGGGAGACACTGAGAGATGCCTGTAGCTCACGATTGGCCTTTGGGACTTCTGTATGCCTTTCCACCGTTTCCTCTCATACCCAAAGTAATTCAGAAAGCTCAAAGCTTGAGAAGCAGGATCATTCTCATTGCTCCTTACTGGCGTCGACAAGTTTGGTTCCCCTTCCTGTGGCCCCCACCTTCAGGAGAAGCCCTGGATCCTGGACCCCAGTACCAACTCTGCTGATTCATGTCGGGTGAGCTTCATCCTTCTCTCCACACCCTAAAATTGACAGCTTGGCTGCCCCACTTCCCAATTTAGTCAGGCTTCACAATTTCACTCCCACTGTTAAACATATTTTAATGTCCTGCCATAAAGCTTCTACTAGAATGCAAATGGAAGAGGTTTTCCCTCTGGGCTCAAGATAAAAACATTGATCGTTTCTGTGCACCTACTCACTCCATTTTGGAATTTCTGGCGGAACTGTTCCAACAAGGCTCAGCTGCAGCTACCATCAAAGTTCAACTTGCTGCAATTTCAAATTTTCATATTGGTGATACGTCTTCAAACTTAGTCGCACAGGTTGTGTAGAGCGTTCTTAAAAGGTGCTTCCTTACTAAGACCTCCATTTAAGGAACCCCTTTCTCCCTGGGATCTGAATTTTGTTTTGTCCCATCTCACTTTACCTCCCTTCGAGCCTTCTTTGTCTTCAGACCTTAAGTTCCTTTCATGGAAGACCTTATTTCTAGTGGATATTCCGCTAGAAGGGTGTCAGCACTGCAGGCTCTTTCTGTTAAACCACCATATCTGATTTTCCATAAGGATAGGGTATCTTTACATACTATCCCTTCCTTTTTCCAAACTTTGCTTCTCCAAACAACATAAACCAATCCATAGAACTTCCAGTATTCTTCCCTCAGCATACCAACAAGGCAGAGTGCAAATTACATCAACTGGACGTGCACAGACAACTCAGATTCTATTTGCATAGAACCAAAGACTTCAGAAAATCTGACCAATTATTTGTATCCTTTTCTGATGCAAAAAAAGGATCCTCAGTTTCAGAAAACATTCTTTCTAATTGGCTTTCAAATTGCATTACTTTTATCTACAAAATCTAACAACAAGAATCTACCTTTCAAAGTAAAGGCTCATTCCACTAGACTCATTGGCTACGTCATCTGCCTTCCAAGCCAGAATTCCTATATATAATATCTGTGCAACAGCTACGTGGTCTGCTCCACATACTTTTATTACTCATTACAAAGTGGATTTGGCCTCCAGGGACAGGGCATCCTTTGGTTCCACAGTGCTTAAAGGTATACTTCCGTGAGCCAACCAGTATAAAGGTGCTAGGGACGCTGTCCCATCATTGTAAGAATGAAGGTGAGATAGGACAACATACTATAAAGAAGTTATGTAATCACCATAACGTTCCATGTTTGTTGTCCATCTCTCCATTCATTCTTACGAACCCTCCCTCCTTCCCTCTGCCTATGACTTCTTGTGGGCCTGGTAGATTTCCAGTACCTCAGGGGCTCTTTGTCTCAGCTTGTTTCTCCTTCCAGTATTTTTTGGTATGGACTTGCACATTGTCTATATGTATATGTGTGTAGATATGTATATAGTGTAAATATTGCTTAGTATTAGCAGCAAACAAGATTTGGGGAATTACACCAGTGCATTGTGGGATACCTTCTTGCCACGAGCCAAGTTTGAGATATTCAGCTAAGTATTCGGCCGAGTCTGAGCCGAGGATCGGCTCCGAACCCATCATTGTAGGAATGAATGGCGAGATGGACAACAAACATGGAACGCTATGGTGAGTACATAACTTCTTTTTTCTTACAACTAAAAAAGTACTTTACTGTAATTTCTTTAACATATAAATCTGTCACTGAAAAGACTTCCCCCACATTTAATATACCCTTGACTACACACTACACAAAACTGTTTTACTGTATGTAACATGCAGTTTATATCATGACATGTTTTATATAAGTACTAAGAAAAAAAATTACTTATGGTTAGTTTTCCCCATTTTAGTGTCCTTCTAAACATTAATGATATATAGTGGGGGGTGTATGATTTACAGTTCACTCACAAGTTTAACAAAATCAGCAAAGTGCCAGGGTGTTTCAGCCACTTTTTATTGCAAAACCATATTTCACATATGTAGTAATATGCTTTATAGTCTTCCATTCATTTACTAATTTCAGAGTTGATGGTCTTTCTTTTCATCTCCATCTCCCAACGCCTGAATTTGGTTCAAGTCCAGGGTACTGCTGATTTATCTAGTCAACTCCTGTGCTTTATTTCTGTCTCTCAAGCATTTTCATTTGGAACATTGGAAAAGGTTTCGCTGATGAAGTCTGAACGTTAATGTCAGAAGAATGAGAAAACGCATCCCCTTCTCCTTGCTTACTCATTTTTTGTTGGATAAACTTTTTTTTTCCCTAATTAGTCTGTTCCCTGTGAAAAAAAATAACTTTGCACTTTGAAGAGAGCTGGATACAGCAATTTGAATTTCATGCCTGCCTCTTGACATTCCCTGATTGCCTGGATAGATTTACTTCTCATCTGCCTGCTGTACAGTGAATAATCATTTTCTGCAAACACTCTGCTGTCTCTAATTTTTAATACTCTGCCCTTCTACAACAGTTTTTTCAGGAATGACTTTCTGCTGGTACGATTGCATCTTTACTGAAATAGGTCTTGGCTGATTTCTCGTGGTCAGGTTTGGAGCGTACACTCCGTGTGCCCTTTCATTTAATAAATTCTGCTGTAGAGCACCAGTCCATTTGCTTATTTGTGCTTTCATAAACTTAATGCAGCCTGTTCATTCCAGTTTCTCTTGTTCAGCTGAAAATCTCAGCTTTTCTCTGAGCGTGCTGTCTTCTAATTCTAATTTTTTTAAACAGTTCTTGATAAACCTCATTGAGCCAGCTTTTTCTTCATGTCAGTCTCTGATTTTTGCATTTTTATAAGTTCATCTGAAAAAGCTTCTTCTATTTTTTCCAGCCTTTTGTTTGAATTGATATAGTCCTTCAGTGTTTCATTTATTTTAATCACCACTGAGTATAATTGATTTGTTTTTTCCTCTAAATTAGTGGAAGCCATCTTTTGAAGCTTGAACTGTTTTTTGTTGACCAGCTGCAGTATCTTTCCCATTTAGTGTTTTCTCTTAACCTTTTCTGGTTGATTTTCTTTCAGGTTTTCTAAATTTCTTCTTTGCTGGCATCCAGGCAATAGATTTACTAACCAGTAACTGAATTTTACCAAAAAACGTTTTCACTAGCACTCTATTTTCTCATTTTCTGTTTTGACACTGGGAGAGGTAAAGTTATGCTGTTGATCAGTGTGTAGCCATCTTGGAAGTCGTGTAGAAGCTGTTTCTAGATGTATGTGTAGTGCAGTGATGACCTCCGTGTTTTTAGCCGTATGTGGTCGATATTTAGGCAGTTAACTTTGGGTGTTTTCATTAATGTGTAGTACCACCCATATGCGTGTGTATCTTCTTCTTCTTCTTTCGGCTTTTCCGGGTTAGGGGTTGCCACAGCGGAACTCCAGTCTGCTAATGATTGGCAGATTTTTACGGCGCTGAGTTGCCAGCCCGACGCCCAACCTTCAACGAAGGCATGCCCATTTTACGCATGTCTTTTGAACACCACTCGACCACGGGGAGGGCATGCAGACTCCACACAGAAGGCGCTCCAGCCGAGAATCGAACGGGAGAACCTCTTGCTGTGAGGCGACAATATGCATGTGTATAATATATATAATGTCTGTATACATATGTGTGTGTTTCCACAATTTGTTCAAAAGTCAGTCTTATCAATGAGCGATAGGGGTGGTGCTTAATATTGAACATACAGATAGCTGAATGTTCAAAATGTGAATGGATTGTTTCGACATGAAAGGTGAGTGGGTTTGGTGGGGGTGAGAGCGTTTGTGTGTGAGTCAGGGGTAGGGTCAGGGATAGATGGGGGGCATTTTTTGTATGCTTGTATATTTGTGTGTGTATATGTGAATTTTTGGGTTAGGGTCAGGGTTAGGTAAGGGGGTAGATGGAGTTTTGTCTGCATGTGTGGCTGTCTTGTGTAGTGGCAGTGTTACAGGAAGATTTTTTATTAAGTTAAGGTGGCGGGATACAGTTGGGGGAAGAGGCATTGTTAAGGTTGGCACCCATTACTAAGGCTGTACGGAGGGAGCCAACAGCTTGAAGATGAAGAGGTGTAAGCACGTGCACAAACTCGTCCATGGATCCTTGGATGACTGCCTCCCACTAGTCAGCTTTTGCCCAGTAGATTCAACACTGCTAGTATGAGGGAGAGAATGATGGTTCTTGAGCACAGAAGGAAAATATACATAGAAAAAATAAAATATTTTGTTTCCCTTACAGTAACATGTTTTCAAAGTATGTCATAGATATGAAGCAAGGCAGAATATTGATGCAGCCTTTATTAGTACTCAGAAGTGCAATTTTTTATCTTTTATATACTAATCCCAAGACTGCGTCTGCTCAGAGAATTCCCATTCCTCCAAGCTACAGCATTTTTTTAAACAAGAAATATCTTTATGAAGTCAAATGTTTCAGAATATTGGTTACAAATACCACCATTACTAATTTATACCCTAGCAAGGTAGAATCATTTCTTAAAAACTTCTTTCTTTAAAAAAAAAAAAAAAAAAAAAGAAAGGAAGAAAAGTGGGATTTTGCATATTTCAAAGTGAGTTTAGATATTTCCAGAGTACTGAGAGCATGGAGAATATATAAAGAATCCAAAGGGAGATGGTTATGACATGAAGTTTTCTAAAGCATGGAACCAACTGTGAAAAACAGTTGGATTGTCTTTTGTAAAGTTATTATTCAGCAACACAAATCAGATGTTGGATGAGTATAAAAGAAAAAACTTTTGGTTCTGCATGACAAACTTTTATATTGGGTTCTAAGATTAAAATTTCTACTAGAATGTCAGCCATCAACAAAGTCAAAAGGAAGGATGACATTCAAAAGAAAAGAAAAATTAAAAAGTGTTTGAGAGATCAGCAGGATTACGAAGTTAAAGATATAATGTATCTGTGAGTAATGATGATTATGAGAACATTAATTTAGTCAAGAACAATATAAGCAACTCACAAGAGTGCTTTAAATAAAATTAAAAAGTGAAATTCAGGAGGAACGCCAATTGAGACTTTTGCCCAGGTTAGCAGAAGTGCAGTAGAGTTGTTTGAGACAGCAAAATTGCAGTATGTACAAAGGAATAGGATCGAGTGACTATCATCCCTATGTGAAGCATTCAATAAGGTCTGTAAAACTGTAGAAAAACAGAACGATGATTGTGTGCACAGCATAGACAGCTGGAATGGAGAGAAGGTACAAAACAATGTTGTTTCACCAAAATTCAATTACAATGGCTCGAATTCCCTCAACTACTGCTACTTTCTCAATCTCAAGTTATACACTCCATTCTATACAGACATTCTTCCTGTCCAGCTCTCACTACTTTTTTATCTACCTACACCCCCCCCCCTCCGCACCTCTAACCAGCAACTTCTCAACTTCTGAATGTAGATCATCCAAAGAAGAACATAGGCAAACTAACGTACAACTTCTCAGTAGCCCATACTTGGAACAAACTTCCTGTACATATATGCTCCATCATATACACCCTGTGCACTTTAAAAAGGAACTCAAACTTTACCTTCTCAATACTAAATCTTGCCCCTGCTTAGAACCTACCTAATTCCCCTTTATCTAATGGTGCTCCTTCACTCTGAGGTCCTATAAGCAAATATACCTTCCTATGAAGCCTAGGCAATAAATCTGATCACTTGTATCTAACTTGTTTGTACATATATCAAAAACAGTTCATCTATTTATTTCATTGTTATTATTTCTTAGGGTAATCTAAATATGTTTGATTATGATCAAATTAGTACTGATATGTTTTGGCAGTGTCACTTGGCATTGCTACTTGCTATTTTGTTACCTATGTAATTCTTCATTTTTATGTAACTGGAGCTTTTCTCTGTGAGTTTCCACTGAAAACGGGCCCCTGACCCAGCTGGACCAACCCGGTTAACAAATGTCAATCAAATAAATAAGTAAATAAATAAAATACCAGGGTCCCAAACAGAAAAGAAACCAACAAAATGGAATTACAAGAAGCAAAGCAAGAATTGTCAACACCTTTGACATTTAAGGTATTTAGTTGATCTAAAAGAGTTTTTACAAAATTTGAACTTGTTAAAGAAATGTTTTTCTTATATTCACAAGAAAATTAAATTCAAATGGCATTATAGATAACAAATTTACATCAGTATGTCATTTAATTAAGTCTAGCGTTTATTGCACCCACTATTGTTGCTTTTGAAAAGTGTTGTGAAAGTGGTATCAGACAAGTTTTATGTAGAAAACCACGTAAAAGGTTTTAAAATCTTACTAATGAAGAAAGAAAAGCCTTACACTATTTTTCTACTGATAAAACTATTGGAATAATGAAAGCAGAAAAAGGTGGAGTTATAGTAATAATGAATAAGGAAAGGTATGTTAGTAAAGTTTTGTTTATTTTGAGTAATATGGCGTTTTATAAAAAAGTAAATGGCGAAATGACAAGATAAGCTCAAAGGCACACCAGTAGCACAAACTCCAAAAATCCTTAGCGAAAAAACCTTTATTGTGGCAGTTCTAGGCTAAATATTGAGTTTGCTCGGTATAAGTACGAGTACAACCGCATTTTCACCAGTATTGACATGTATTTAAATAAACTGAAGCAAAATAAGGTGAAAAAGTTGGACAGGGATTTAAAGGCTTACCATGAAGGTGCAGCCTATCCAAAACCTTCTATTTCCCAGACTGGTTTTAAAGTGAACAGTGTTGGTCGTGCTAGACCTGAGAATAGTAATGACCAAGTTTCAGGGTACAATAATAATGAAAGGGAACAGTTATCTGACAATGTGTCATTCCAGAACGGTGTAAGTGAACCAAGTTATAGCAATGCTGTGTCTAACCAGACGGGTAATACATCTGGCCATTACAACCTGAGATCTAACAACCCTAATTTTTTAGGGGGAAGGCAGAAGCAGCAACAACCAGCTCATTTGAACCAAAAGAGGAAACAGAAGAACAACTGAACTGTAAAGTGGTAACATTACCACCAAGGTCAAACAGTGACATTTCGTCCAACGTCATAAACTTGTTTGACACAGGGGAATCTTGTGACCCAGTTGGTTTTGATGAGGGTTTGTTTGACTTTCCTTTTGACTGTTCAGCTTATGCTGAAGATATTACAACTGTTGTGGAAGGGGACTTGGCTAGTAAAGAACCAGTGTTACTGGTTAACGACAAGGGTGATTTCACTGTGTATAACTTCTCAAATGTGAACATTCCATCTGAGGTGGTTGACTTACTTTCTAAAGGCAATACCTATGTTCCACCCAGAAAATTAGATCTAGTTAAAACTATCATCGATTTAAAGTTATACACCAGGAAGCTTAACTTTAGGGTTATGTTTGGTGATGTCCCCCAAGGTGAAACTAGCCAGTTTTATATTCCCAGCACATTTAACCCACCGCTTAACCCTTTGATCAAAGTTTTTGAACAGTTCTGCGAACTAGACATTCGGAATTTAGCGAAGTCTGTCCCTTTAGATGTCCCAAAAACACAAAAACTTAGTGACTTGCAGAAGGAAAGGGATAGTTTGAACTTTATTAAACTTAATAACTTAAGAATATGTAAACCTGACAAAGGAGGAGGCGTAGTGGTTTTTGACCAACTAGACTACGTTAACAGGATGGAGACTTTACTAAACACTGAGTCTTATGATGCTAGTTCCCGGTCCGAGACCAACAAAGCATATAACAATATTAAGAATGTGATTGAAGATTTTTACATCGAGGATAAAATTACTCGTGAAATGTACAATTTTATGGTCACCAGTTTCCCAAGGTTTCCTAGTCTTTTTGGGATCCCCAAAATCCACAAATGCGTAGAAAATCCGCCTATGCGACCGTTGGTGGACAGTAGGGGATCCCCAACTTATTCTTGTGCAAAAGTGGTTGACTTTATTCTGCAAAAACATTTAGTCAACCTAAAACAAATTTGCAAAGATTCGTGGACATTTCTCAGTAACATCAACGCACTAGAATACAAACCTAATTACAATTTTTTAACCATAGATGTAAAGGATTTGTATACATGTATTCCCCATGTTACAGCTATAGAATGGGTAGGAGAAATGTTGAGACTACTTGATTGTCCCATTGACGACACCCTACTTGTGGAGGAATTGTTGGATTTGATTCTTAACAACAATTTCTTTGTGTTTGAAGGTGATTTCTACCTTCAAAGGGTGGGGGTCGCCATGGGCTCACCATGTGGGGCCAGTGTGGCCAACATGGTGATGGCCTATTGGGAACACCATTTTGTATTAAACAACAACGAGTTCAAAGATAACATCATATTTTACACCCGTTTTTTGGATGACATTTTCATCCTTTTGGATGGCAACTTTTCAGTTGGTGAATCATTGGTGGAATACCTCAACTCAACTACATTGTTCCTAGAATTTACTTTCAATTTTGATGTCTCTGTAATTGATTATTTAGACATCACTTTGACTAAGGACACTTTGTCGAGGAGTTTTGTTTCATCAATTCATAGAAAGAAAACATATTGTAATTCTATGTTACACTATACGAGTTGCCACCCGTACCACCAGAAACGTGCCATTATTAAAGGACAGTTAGTCCGAGCAGCACATATTATTACACTGGATGGTGTTTTCGACCAGGAATGTTTATTTATTAAAGAAATGTTCCAGTCTAGAGGGTACCCTTTACACCTAATTAATGAATTAATTCATGAGGTAACACATAAACGGCACACTTCAGTTTATGTACCTTTGTTGAACAACAGAACAAATGATTCACTTACTGTTACCACGTCTCCTAATTCCGTTGTCGAGCAGCAGTTAGAACAACATTCAAGATCAGACAGATTTAATACTTCTTTTATTACCACTTATAATATAAACAGCAATGTCTGTTTCAAAATCCTTAGAAAAAACTGGGACATCTTTAAAGGTGATATGAACATTTTCGCCAGGGTGGGGGAACAACCAGTAGTGATATATAGAAAAGGTAGGAACCTTAAGAATTACTGTGAAGGAAGTAGATCTAATTCTGTTAGAATCCCAGGCATGTACAAATGCCAAGCCTGCAATTATTGTGGTTTCATCTTGGAATCCAACAGATTCTCAGTGAATAATTCACTTTACAACTTGAAACTGAGAAATAACTGTAATTCTAAGATGGTTGTCTACCTGGCTATGTGCCAGTTTTGCCCAGCTTTTTATGTGGGCAAAACTGAAAGAAAGCTCCGTGAACGCGTATACGAACACCTATACGTTCTTAGGAAACACAAACTTGAAAATGCCCTAGCGAAACATACAAATTCATTTCCTGGGCACACATTTAAGTTTATTGTTATAGACCAAGTGTATGTTAATCCAAGAGGAGGTCCAGACTCTTTAAAACTTGAAGAGTTAGAACTTTCTTGGCAAATAAGGCTTAATGCTTACCACCAGCCTGGTTTAAATGATGGCTGTGTGTTAAGCAGTATATTGAAACTTAGAAGTTTAAAGCGTTAATTTATTTTGAAAATTAGTAATATGAAGACAGATTAGGAACTATAACAAATGTATTTCCATAATTATTTTTTAGAAATTAAACACAACTGATTTTGTAACACTTGCATAGAATACTGTTGAGGAGATGAAAGTTTAAGTATTCCTGTGTGTTTAAATGGATTTTACTTGTATTAACAAGGGGGTGGTGATTTTGTGTACTTGTTACCAATTTAATTAATGTTTTTCACTTGTTGATTGGTTGACTATTTTTTTTACTATGTATTTAAATGTGAGTTGAACTGTAATGCATTGTCTGAAGAGGTTTATGATCTGACATAAACGAAAAGCGCTTAATCTTACACTTGTGGTCTAGTGTGTGCCTTCTTTCATTCGTTCCAGTAATTTGTGGTTTTACTAGTTTGTTACATCGTTCGTGGCTTAACAGTGAATCAGGAAGTGAAGCAGATTAGCAAGGAGGAAGTAAGGACAGCTATGAAGAGGATGAAGAATGGAAAGGCTGTTGGCCCAGATGACATACCAGTGGAAGCATGGAGGTGCTTAGGAGAAATGGCAGTGGAATTTTTAACCAGATTGTTTAATGAAATTTTGGAAGGTCAGAGGATGCTTGAGGAGTGGAGAAAAAGTGTTTTGGTACCTATCTTTAAGAATAAGGGTGATGTGCAGAGCTGCATTAACTACAGAGGGATAAAATTGATCAGTCACAGCTTGAAGTTATGGGAAAGAGTAGTGGAAGCCAAGTTAAGAAGGGAGGTGATGATTAGTGATCAGCAGTATGGTTTCATGCCAGGAAAGAGCACTACAGATGCAATATTTGCTCTGAGAGTGTTGTTGGAGAAATACAGAGAGGGTCAGAAGGAGTTGCATTGCGTATTTTCATATATATTCTGGAAATCAGTACAGGAAGACACAATAAAAATAGTGAGAATATATGTGACAAAGAGCTTATTCTTGCTAGAATGGAATCCAAATTTGAAGATAAAATGAGGGGAAACAAATAAGGAGTCTATTTCTACTGGCATTAGAGAAGAGGGATTTGAATTTAAGATAAGGGGGATGGGAACAAATGCAGGGACCATTGCACAAGAAGTGAAGATGACAGTGGTTTAGTGTAAAACTTAAATGTGGCAGTTTTTGTAGGTTTACGATTCCAGGTAATGTGCATTGCTATTTAGAATGATGTGCATATTAAAAGTGTTTTTTTTTCTTCTTCATTCTGCTGAACTTGCCTTCTGCCACTTGTCTATTCTTACAGAGGTGGAAACTTGGTGCTTTTGAGATTTCTTTTGGGCTTGAAAACAGCCACTGAGGATGAGATGGTGGCTGACTTAGTAGTGAATATCCTGAAAGTGTGTCCTGACTTACTTCAGCGATACTTCAAAGAAACTCAGTATTCATTTGTCCCTAGGCTGAAGTCTGCTTGGCTTGATAATGTAAAACTCCTTCGGAAGGTAAGAAACGCACATTAAAAAGCAAAACTATGTGTTTAAATGAAAGTTGTTTTCATATTAGTGTAAGCTGTCATTATGCTAGAAAAGTTGTCTTTATATTAAGAATTAAAAAGCTAACTTCGGGGATCCCACTGTGATGGGTCTGCAGTTGAGTTTATCCTCTCTTTTCTGATATGGATTTTTTTTTTGCCAGCTCCAGTTATGTTGAGGGATGTAGCCCTGTCTGCGGCTCAGATGACTCAAGTTAAATTAGTGGATCATAATCGTGACATAACTGGCAGGGAAGGGTGGGTATGTAAAAGGGCTGTTTTGTTGATCCATAGCACTTTGCTGGAACATGTGTTTAGGTCAAGGAAGCATGACTAGCTTAAGTTTTGGATGGTTTCATCCTGATGGGCCATACCTCATTGCCTATCCAGCCAGTCACAAAATGTTAGCATACTGGTGAAAGGGTAGAGCTTAGTTTAAAAAAAAAAAAAAAAACACTTTTGCATGATCGGCATATCTGACACTGCTGGCATCATCTCGACTCCATTGCCTCCTTCCAGACCACCAAAGGTGGCCTCATCTTCCCTACTACCAGACAGAACTGGGTTGAGGGTCCAGGAGTCATAGGAGGAGAAGCCAAACAGCAGATGGTCAGCCGGAGTGCATGCAGAGAATCAAATAAATAAATAACTTGGCATTTTTTTTGTTTTGTTTTTTTTGGAAGATTTCTGACATTCTGATGTCACACATTACATTAGGAGATTTGTTTTAGTCCTTGAGCTAACATTTCTTGTGTTTGCATGTTTTCACTCTTTCTGCTGTTGAAGCCTGACTCAAGAAAGCTGTCAAATGCTTCTGTGACCATCATATAAGCTTGGGGCTGTGCCAGCACTGTCTCTACTACTTGAGAAGCATTCTTAAGATGAAAGGGCTTATCTGCTTCTTATTTATCAATAAGTAGCATTATTTTCATGTGATCGACTACTTTTAACTGCTGTTTGTTCAGGTTGGCCAGAATATTATGGTATTGGTTGAAAGTGACCAGTGTTAGGATTGTGTGGAAACTCTTACACCAGCTCCAGGCATTTGCTAAAGCACTGTAAATATGGTAATAATGGAAGGCAGACAATAGCCACTTCCTTTCACAGGCAAGTTCTTTATGTAGACAAGCTCTCATTCCCACTGTTACATCCTTGGTTAATGAGGTTACATTATCACAACACTCTTCCACTTTGTAGGATGATTTGAGGCATGCCACCTTTTCCACTTTGGGTTGCCTCTCCAGTTGTAGATATTGCTTATCCTCTAGTTGATTGGCTTTAATAATTTGGTTTGTTTGGATGGCAGAAGACAGACGGGTGGGAGTTGAAGGGGTAAAGGGAGATGGCAAACAGAATACTCCAATGATTAATATTGAGGTCGGTAGTTTTCAACAGTTATTTTCTTATGTTTTTTCTGTCACCATGCCTGTTGACAATCAAAACACTGTGATAGCCGCTCTTTCATTTCCCACTGGGACTAGACTTTCAGTTCCCATTCATTCCCTTCCAGAGTGATATTCGCCAGAGCTCATGCTTTGCCGTGACAAGTTGAGATGGTCTGTTGCATGGCAGTCAACTAGGCTGCCATGAGAGAGAGGGAGTGCTGTGGTCCTAACACTCTCCCCCTGGTTGTGACGGGAACAGCTGCATGGCTGCCGGGGCCACCTTACTCCTTCTGCAGGGTGATGCATGCTCTCATAATGCTTCCTGCAATAACAATCATCACCATCTCACATGCCCAAGTCCACAGCTGTCCCAGTCTGTAGGCTACATCGGGCATATAACATGTTCCTGCAGTAGTTCTGGAACGACAAGACCCATGAGGTGGAAGTCCCCAAATTACACCTCCCTGTGCAGAATCACTGGCTGAAACCACAGCCCCCTTCAGCTGTTCCATCGCCTGAGTTGTTAGTTGAACTCTGGTCATCTGGGTCGCAGTCAGGCCTTTATCCCTGTGCACCACAGAGCCAGGGAGATGCTATCCAACATATTCATAACAGATATAATGGACATAGAAAGGATGTATTTGTTTATGGATGCTTCATGAGTAGGTATTGTGGTAACCACAGGAGATGGAGGGGGTATAAATGGTAGATATTATTATAAAAAAGTACAATGTTAGATATTTTGTGCACAGTAATACCAAACTGGTGTGCAAGCTGAATAATGGTACAGTGATATGTTCAAAGAAGTAAAATAACCTGGAAGAGATAGCGATGACAAGAAGGAGTTGTAAGACTCATTACTAGAGGAAAATGCTTAGAAAAATTTGGGGGGGGGTCAGATTGACTGAAGGGATGCAAAAGTAATTTTTCACCATAGACAGTGCTGTTAAGACTGCATATTAAATGTCTTATACCAGAGGCGTTTCAGAGAAAAGAGAATTGGTTTTCTTTTGAATAGTGTGCAGAGAAGGACCACCAGGATGATAACATATTTACATGGTGTAGAATATAACTGAATACTAGAGAAACTGAAGACATCCATATGCACACCAGAGGAGAAAAGGGTGGTCTGAACAAAGAACTGATGTTCTTCATGTTTCACTGTTGCAGTCATCACACTTGGGTTATCCTGCCAGGGGTAGCCCTTAGTTGGCTTGAATATCAGAGGCTTAGTATTTCTGCGTTGGTTGCTGTCACTCCAGGACTGATGTCAAGTCGTCAGTGGTATAAAATCAGGCAGCCGACACCATTACATCAGTCTTTCTTGCCGAGGAGCCCGAAACAGAAGCAGTTAGCACGAGTGCTGGTTGGCCGCTACCTGAGTTTCGTTTCCGATTTGAAGTCTTCTAAAGCTAAGTACCCCGTAGGGTATTGAAATAAAGCTACTTAATAAGGGTCAAAACTTTGTCCCAGGCTTTTTTGTCAATGAAGATGCTTTTGTGAATGATATTAATGAATTCTGCAGAATTCTTAACCTCAAATTGTTCTTTCCAGAACTATCATAATAATCATGAACTGGTAATTTTACCAGCAGATAAAGGGGGGGGGGGGCAGTGGCATCATGGTCTGGTCTATGTATTCAACTGAGGCTGAGTCACAATTATCCAATGCCCAATTTTACATGCACATGCCACTGGATCCCACGTTCAAATTCAAGAAGGAAATTGATCAGTTTTTGAAACTGGCTGAGGAGGAAGGTATTATCAGTCAAAAAACAATGTCTCAACTTATTGTTCCTGACCCACAACCCCAATATCTATATTTGTTGCCCAAGATATACAAACATCCAACCCAACCACCGGGCAGACCAATTGTATCGGGCAGGGGGTCTTTGACTGAACCATTATCAGCATTTTTGACGGAATATTTACAACCATTATTATCCATGGTCAGAGTCAGAATCAAAGACGCCACACAATTTCTTCAGATCATCACTGACACACAGTTGGATCCCAGTTGGATGATGTGGCACATTGGACGTCACCGCCCTATATAACAATATCCCCCACGGGGCTGGCTTAGAAGCTATACGCTTCTGGTTAGAAAAAGCAGTTATATACACTCCAGGGTTCAGTACTGTAGTCATTTGTTTAACTGAACATGTTCTAACGAAAAATGTTTTCTATTTCCATGGTAGATGCTATTGGCAAGTCAGGAGTACTGCTATGGGGGCATCTTTTGCCCTAATTTGTGCTGATTTGTTCATGGGGTACATCGAAGAACAGCTGATTTATGATGCCAGTCATAACATATACTTGGGAGAAATAGACATTTGGCGACGGTACTTGGACGATTGTTGGATGGCGTGGAGAGGTGATGAAACTTATGTACAGGAGTTTGTACAATATGTAAATGAAAAAGAGTGGGGGATTCACTTCACATTTAATTGGAATTATAATTGAATTACCTATTTGGATGCGAGTGTCATTCGAGAGAGTGACCATACGTTGAGAACAGAAGTTTTTCGTAAATTTCCCCAATTAATACCCTGCTTCATGCTACAAGTCTTCATGCTCGACTCATCATCCAAAACATCCCCAAGTCCCAGTTTCTGAGGATCAAACGCATTTGTTCTACCGAGCAAGCTTTTTGCTTACAATAGGATCTAACTAATAGATTCATTAACAGGGGCTACCCTGCTTACAACATAAACAAGGCCCGTACGTTTGCCTCAGAACAATCCAGAGCCAGTCTTTTGCAGTACCAACATACTCCTAACCATTTGGAAAATAATTTTTCTCAACCCATATGCCTGGTCACATACTTTGGACACACCATCAACACATTCAGACAAATCATTGACAATCACTGAGATATGCCATTGGCCAATGAGAAACTATCCACATTATTATCACCCCATTGTTTGTTTTCATATAGAAGAGGCTCCACATTAAACTCCCACTTTACTCATTATAAACACTTCGCCCGCTACTACACAACAGCTCACACTATTTAGGAACAAATTGGTGGGTAGGCTCCCTTGTGGTCATTGTTCTGCTTGCACCTTTGTTTCAAAGACGAAAGAATTTACCAGTAGCAATACCTTTAAGGTATATGAAATTCGTTCCTTTGTTAATCGTAGCAGTGACTGGGTGATATATCTAGTGACCTGTTTTTCCTCAGCTTTTTATGTGGGACAAACCTCACATCCATTGAGGTTTTGGATTAGTGAACACCTTAGTGATATTAGAAATAAGAGAATTTCCAGTGCACTATTCAAACATACTTTGACCTATACAACTGCTAGGTTTAATTTCACTGTTAATAGATAAATTGCAGGGCAACAGATTATGTAAAACAGGGTGGCATACCATAGTGAATAAAAAAGAATCCAGCTGGATTGTTAGGCTAGGGGCTTTGTTCAAGCCTAGCCTTAATGAGCTTACTTGATTGTTCAGGTATGAACCAGTAGGAACATTTTTTCAATTATGTGTTTATGTATTTAACAATCACATTTTATTGTGGGTTTTAGCACTGAAGAAGGCTGTCTTTTAGCTGAAACTGGTTTGCTTTACTTCTTGGAAATGCCACAATAAAGAAGTGAATATTCTTTTCAACTTCCCAGGTGCTGGACTATTTTTGTGTCCTCAACGTAGTGTCCCAGGGATACAAATTTTATTTCCACACTCTCCCAACCCCAAAAGGGTTCCCAGATCTTCCTCCAAACCAGTGGGCAAAGGGCAAAAAACAAGTACATTCCCTTCTATCCATGAGGGCAATACAGCCTGTTCCTGCAGAACAGATAGGCCAAGGTTTCTACTCCAGGCTTTTCCTGGTACCCAGAAAAGGGGGCACCTGGCGCCCAATCCTCGATCTATCAATTCCAAACACCTCCCTGGTGATAACAAAATTCAAAATGCTCACCCTCCAGCAGCTTCTTCCTGTGCTTTCCAGGGATGCTTGGTTAGCCACTCTAGACCTAAAAGAGGTCTATCTACACATCCCAGGGAGTCTTGCAGCAAATATCTACGTTTCAGGACAGGATCTATGCACTTTCCATTCTCTGCACTTACCTTTGGCTTATCCACTGCTCCCATAGTTTTCACAAAATGCCTGGCTCCAGCCATTGCTTTTTTCAGACAAAGAAATATTCAAATTTATCCCTACTTAGACGACTACCTGATTCAGGCAGACAGTCAGGAAAAGCTGTTACAGCACCTGACCTTTGTAAAGGACCTACTGACCTCCTTGGGGTATACTATAAACGAAAAGAAATCCAAACTAGTCCTCACTCAAAAAATTGTATTCCTGGGAGCAAGCCTGGACACAGCATCCCAGATGGCATTCCTTACTTCAGAAAAACAAGCCTACCCGACAGGCTACTTCTCTCAACTAGCCACCAGAACCCAGTTATCCGCAAGGAAAATCCTGCAAGCTCTAGGGTTCATGGCATCCTAATTCCATATGCCAGACGGCATATGAGGAAACTGCAGTGGTACCTATAAAGCCTTTGGTGTCAACACTCAGGACCTGGAAACTGTTGTACCTATAATACTCTGTCTAAGAAAAGATTTTCTTTGGTGGGCAGCAGCATGCAGCCACAACAAGGGTGTCCCCTTCTCACAACCCCGTGCCGCCCAGACCCTAACCACAGATGCATCAGATTATGCCTGGTGTGCACACCTGGACGGCAGGTGCTTTCAGGGCCACTGGTCCCCAAATCAAATACATCTGCACATCAACCAAAAAGGGATGCTAGCTGTTCAGCATGGTCTGACAGCTTTCACACCCCTACTCTCCCTGGGGCCTCTAGTGATCAAAACAGACAACACCACAGTGATGTGGTATATCAACAAGCAGGGAGGAACTCGCTGTTATCCTCTCTTGAACCTGATTGACTTCTTCGAATCAGTCTCCAGAGCCATGGACAAGGGTAAGGTGGTCCACACAGTCTATCTAGACCTTGCCAAGGCCTTTGACACCATCCCCCACTCTGCAATCATAGATAAACTTACTAAGCTGGGCATTAATCCCTACGTCACCCAATGGGTTGCTAACTGGCTCACTGATAGAACCCACACTGTAAAAGTAGCCAACCCCAAATCCAGCTTCAGACAAGTGACAAGTGGAGTACCTCAGGGTTCAGTCCTGGGACCGCTCTTGTTTGGCATCTGCTTCTCTGAAGTACAGGCCAACACTAAGGGACTCTGGCTAACAAAGTTCACAGATAACTGCAAACTGGGAGCCATTATTGAATCCCCAAATGATGTGAATACTCTACAAAAGGGCCTTACAGAAACAGATGCTTGGTGCCAGAGCCATGGGCTCAAGCTCAATGCCAAGAAATGTATAGTTATCCCCTTTGGGGAAAAAAAATGTACCCGTGAATTACCATATAGGTCGCAGTACACTAAACACCGAAAGTGTGATAAGAGACTTAGGGACACAGGTGGACAGTGGTCTCACCTTCGATAACCACATCGCCACAACAGTCAGGAAATCCTTCTATGTGGAACACCTCATCACTAAGAGCTTTTCATCCAGAAAAAAGGAGGTTATTGTTCCACTGTACTCATCCCTCATTAGACCCATTATAGAATACAATGCGCCCTTTGGTATGTACCTCTCAAGACATCTGCAACAACTGGAAAGGCCGCAGAAATACCTCACTAAAAGAATCACAGGCCTAAAGCAGATGCCCTATGCTGACCACCTTAAAAACCTCCAGCTATACTCTGTCGCATATCTTCTACTCAGAGGCGATCTCTGCTTAACATACAAGGCCATGTCAAACCCAGTGCTGTTGGACATGCTAGACTTAAAGAAATCCCAATCCCTTAGAGCCACACGCTCCAGGGATCTAAACCTTATCATCACAATGAACAAAACATACTGGAGGAATAGGTTACTGACCCAGAGACTCCCCAGACTCCAGAATAGATTGACCATACATGTCAAGCAGAGTGCCTCTTTGGCCCTCTTCAAAAGGAACCTTGACGATTGGATGGGAGAAAGAAAATTCACCCCAGGGATCACGTCTGTTGCCCTGCTAGACAGGGGACCAGGGAAGTAAATAGTGTGGGAAGAAATAGCCAGGGAATTTTTATGGCTAGGCTTGTATAGGCCCTAGGGGGTGATAGCCTAGTACCAACCTATGAACCTATGCAGGCTCACCATGACACTTTGGCACACAGCTTCAGCCATGCAAATTACCCTGCTAGCACAATTCCTGCCAGACTCCCAAAACTCTGTGGCAGACCATTTAAGCAGAAACCTGCTAGACCCACATGAGTGGCAGCTAGACCACAGAACCTTCAGCATTGTAACCCAGAAATGGGGCACCTCGAAGGTGGACCTCTTTGCCTCCCACAACAATCACCACCTCAGCAAATTTTGCACCAGGGAACCTCACAGCAAGGCCTGGAAAGTGGATGCTCTATCCTTCCAATGGGTAAACCTCTCAATCTATGCATTTCCCCCTCTACCACTAATTTCAAGGGTTCTGTTCAAAATAAGGGCGGGAAAACCAAGGGCAATCTGGATTGCCCCAGACTGGCCACGCCAGCACTGGTACCCATTGCTACGCAGCCTGTCACCCCTGCCATCATGGCACCTACCTCAGATCCCAACACTCCTGACCCAGAAGAATGGAGAATTCATGCATCCACAATTGCAGACCCTGAACCTGGCAGCCTGGCTTATTCCCTAACCTCTCCTCCAGCTGCCAGCTTAAGCAAACAAGTACTGGATGTTATACGTGTGGCCAGATGCCCCAGCACTCGAAAATCCTATGCTGAAAAGTGGAAAAGGTATTGCACCTGGTTCCAGGCTAAAGGAGCTGAAACAGCACAGCCCTCCCTACCTCTCATCCTGGATTATCTGGCACCTACTACATTGGGGCCTTTCCTTCTCTTCTATTAAAATTCATGCCTTTGCCATCTCTGCTCATTACAGCACAGAGCCACCTGTGTGTGTGTGTGTGTGTGTGTGTGTGTGTGTGTGTACACACACATACACGTGTGCATGATATCACTGTTGACACCTGTGAAATTGGACAAAACTCAAACTATCATGACATTTCTTTGGCAATCAATAACACTGGGGAAAAAACATTTATATCTAATTTTCGCAGATGTAAATTGTTCACACCTTTTCAACACAGATGTAAACACTATGTTTATATTTGCACCTGTCACTATCCTTGCGTTATAAGAATTAAACATAAAAATCTTTAAAAACTACTTTTAACATCCCCAGAATGTATATATACTAACTCCAGGGCTGCACAACTTCAAATCATTCTTTAGCAACTCAACTGTACTGTAATTCAGGCAAGCCTCTGAGTAGACAAGGGAACCAACTAAAGTAGATCAATAATAGTAAAAATAAAAACAGAAGTGGTTCCACATGGCAGGAAATTATTGCAGAAGAAAGTTATTGCAAAAAGTAAGCGCTTTCGCGAATAACATTCGCTTCTTCAGACTGTTTAAAAGACAAAATAGCACACACCCTTATAAATTCAACCAATTCATTCAACCAATCATGCTGCAAATAAAGCTTAATTGCTTTGACTTACAAAATGCCAAATTAGTTAAAAGCAGCACTCTGCAATCATTTTAAATACATAAAAAATATATGTATAAAAAGCATGAAAACAAAATTCTGTGTCTAAATAGCAGAGAATAAACAAATGGGCTTGTCAGTTGTTACATAACATGATAAGCTATACTAATTGTTCATAAAGTCCAATTAAATATAAAAGCAGTACAATGATAAAACTAATATACATACAATAAAATACACCTCTAAAACATGTCTCACTCAGGAATTGCAAAGCAGAGTCTGTTGTGGGATTATACCTAATGCTATACAGAACTGTTAATACACATAATCAATGCTTAAGGGCTCTCGTCTTCAAAAAGGGTTTAAGAGAAACCCTATTATTTAGACCTGGAGGTTTATCTGCTTGAAGATGTATGATCCACTTTTGCTCATAGGATTCAGTTCTATTACTCAGGTCACCTTTTCTTAAAGTTTTGTGCATAATATGCAAAACAAGAAACTTAAACTTATGGTCAGTACCTGGTTTGGCTACATGGAGAGCTAGGGCATTCGTTTCTTTAGCATTCCTAATATCTCTAGTATGTTCTATAACCTCTGTCTTTTAATACCCTGTTCATTTTGCCTACATAAAATGAAAAACACACAATACAATAGCAGAAGTGCACCACATTACTAGTCTGGCAATCCACATAGAATTTACTATCTATTTCAAAACCAAGGTGGGGATGCTTAAAATGTCCACCATTGTGTATATGTGTACAAAGCCGCACATGTCCTACACATATACGTCCCCATTCTATCTGACAGAATATGTTGTGTTGCGTCCTGTGTTTTATAACATAGTTGTCTCTTGAGGGACTTATTATTCATAAAGGCAAAATGAGGTTCAGGAGCTTTAATGCCTTCTAGCTCATTCACAGTTGAAGGAATATCCCAGGTATTCCTAATGACATTACAAACCATATGTATATCACTGGCATAAGTCAGGGGCATCCTGATCTTATTGCTACAGCCTTGGGTCACTGTAGGAATACCATTAACATTACTATTAGTAGTAGCATTAGAGCTGGAGTCATTGCATAAAAATGGTCTACATCTCCCCTGCCTTTCACTCCAGGCCTGGGCTATCTGTATATCAATGACCTCAGCCCTGTAGCCTCTCTCAATGAACTCTTGTTTAAAGGTATGCAGCGCCATCTTCATTTGAGCATCTTCACTATAAAGCCTCATCGTACGAAAAATCTGACCTCTAAGCACATTAGACTTAGTATGCCTTGGATGCATACTAGTATTATGCAGGATATTGTTCTTCCTCACATCCTTCCTATACATAGTTGTGGAAACATTTTGAGCCATGTCTTTGGTTACCGTAACATCCAAAAATTCCAGCCCTTCTGCTGAATATTTGGAGGTAAACCTAAAAAACCCATTCATCTCATTCAAAAAACAGATGAAATCACGTAATTGTTGTTCTGTCCCTTGCCACAACAAAAAAAAAATGTCATCCACAAACCTTTTGTACCACTTGATACAAGTGCAGTAGGTATTATTAGATAGAACATATTTGGCTTCCCAGTTTGCCAGGGAGAGGTTGACGTAGCTATTGCACAAGCTGTCCCCATAGCTACGCCTACCTTTTGGATGTAGTACTCCTCACCAAAAATAAACAAATTATTCTCGAGTATAATCTCGAGTAGTGAACAGATCAAGGACATTTTATTATTTGGAACATTATTGCTGAGAAGTATCTCCCTTACGTTCTCGAAGCCCCAGTCATTGGTCATGACTGTAAACATGGACTCTACATCTAGAGTCGCAAAGAGGCAAGGACCCTGAATAACCTCAATGTAATTATTCAACTCACTAAGAAAACACTTAGTATCTTTAAGGATGGTGCTACACTTATCCGATACATCATGCAAGTTCTTTTCTACAAAAATAGAAAGAGGTTTAGTGACCCAACCTCTACAAAACTTGAAACAATAGGACGCATTGGTGGAGTTGCAAGGTTCTTATGTATCTTAGGGAGCCCATACAGCATAGGGACCACAGGAAAATCAACTTTGAAATACTCAAACAACTGTTCAGAAATCATCCCAGTAATCAACAAATCAAACACCAGAAACTGGACCCTTTCAATGCAGCTTTTCAAAACTTGACCAGACACATTAGTATATGTAATAGAGTTACTTTGATCTATCATAGATTGTACATAGTTTTCCTTGTCCATCACAACTATGCCGCCCCCTTTATCTGCAGGGCGGATCTCTATGCTGTTTATACGTTTAAGCTCAAGCAAGGCTTGAGTTTCTGCAGTGGACAAATTAGCATAACCATTAATACATCTTTCAGAGAATTTCTCTCTCAATTGTTTTTCACAAATGTTAACAAACAGATCAATAGTCGCATTACTTGGTGGCATATATGTGCTAGATTTCTTAAAACTACATTCAATAGCACTTGAATCCTTAAACATTTTGTTTTCATGCCTTTTATACATATATTTTTTACGTATTTAAAATGTTTGCAGAGTGCTGCTTTTAACTAATTTGGCTTTTTGTAAGTCAAAGAAATTAGGCTTTATTTGCAGCATGATTGGTTGAATGAGCATTTATAAGGGTGTGTGCTGTTTTGTCTTTTAAACAGTCTGAAGAAGCGAATGTTATTCGCGAAAGCACTTACTTTTTGCAATAAATTTCTTCTGCAATAATTTCCTGCAGTGTGGAACCACTTCTCTTTTTATTTTTACTATACTGTAATTCGACCAATTGTACTACCATAATTTTTTACATTAAAAAAAGCTTTAATGATTACATGATTCTTTGAAACATGCTGTACTTGTAAAGTCAAATGTGAAATGCACTTCTTCCCTTGTTTTGCAGCCTGCCAGCTGCCTTGCATGCAAGGTATTGGTATAGCAGGTTTTGGGAATTTGACCTTACCCCACTGTGTGTTTGTGTTGTGTGTGTGTGTGTGTGTGTGTGTGTGTGTGTGTGTGTGTGTGTGTGTGTGTGTGTGTATATGTATGTATGTCTATATGGGTCTACTTTGGAAGCTTGAAGTTTCAAAACTTCGAACTTCATATAGTCGAGACCATAAGACCGAAAGTTTGAAACTTTGAACGGTTTAACTGGAGATCACTGTAAAGAGCGGAATGGGAAATTTACAGTTCTCCTCACTATAGTGCGATCTTGGCGTTGGTATATTTAATTAACAGGGAGTGTGGGAGGTGCAGGGGGGCTTGCCCCCTGGATAAGTGTAAAAAAAAATTGTCTTTAATTCTTTTTTTTTTTTTTATTGAAGTTTCAAACTTTCAAAACTTCAGTGTTAAGGTCTTGACCATATGAAATTTAAACTTTTAAAAGTTTGAGCTTCCATATGTGATATAATGCATATATTTGTTTATGTTTATATATTTTGTATTGCTATCGATACATATATATTTATATCTAATCTCTGTTTATATATAGTTAGCTATGGGGTATAGGGGGTTTGCCCCCAGCAAAAAATATTGTTTTGTTTTAGTTATTCAAACTTTTTAGTATAATCTAAAAAATCTTGCTTTTTTTGTATTTGTTACCGTATCCGATGTTTGATGGTAAATTCGTATATATATATATATATATATACACATATATATATATATATATATATATGTGTGTGTGTGTGTGTGTGTGTATATATATATATATATATATATATATATATATATATATATATATATATATATATATACACATATACACACACACTCTCACATGTATACATATACACAGATACATTGTGTATATATAAAAATATACTCATATACATATACACACACACATGTCTGTGTGTGGTGTGGTTTGAAAGATTTAAATTTCAGAATGTCGATATGCAAAATAGTGAGATGGAAATGTTGACGGCCTGAAGCATTGAAAGTGGAGTACTTCAAGAAGAGTATTTTTGCTGCTGTCATGGTACAATGGGGATCTGTTAATTTGCCCTTTTCTCCACTGTAGTGTGATCTCTCAGTTGGTATATATAATAGGCTGTGGGGATCACAGTAAACTTTGTACAAACTTCAAATATTTAATCCCTTCTACTTAGTTTATAATAGTCTGATCCTACAGAGCTTCAGTTTACTCTGAAGACAAGGACCTGAATATTTCAATGTACAAGTCAGGCAACAAGCATATAAAAAATATTTCAGAAGGTAATGCACTATATTTCTGAATCTGTAATATGACTTTCCAAGTCTTCTGATTTTCCATTACCCAACAGTATATCATGTAAAGGTGTGATGCAGATAAGCCAGGTATTAAGCATACACTGGATGGTCTGCACTAAGTCAGGGGTGCAACATAGTACCTAACTCTGCCCATGTAGAAGCAGAGTGCAAGCTATATTAATCTCTACTCTGTGCACCTCCAGCTGTCACAGTTCATGCACAGACAAGAGGTTCCTATTATTTCTTTTTATTTATTTATTAACATTTGTTTACTGGGTTGGTTCACTGGGCCAAAAAGTGCCCATTTTCAGTGGAGACCCAGGGAGAAAAGCTCCACAGTGATTTATACAAACAACAACATATATATCATGTACAGCAAGATATGACAATAAAGTAGGTTATTGACAATATAAACAAAGGCAATACCGTATACTACCAGTATAAGTAGTAGTAGCAAAAAATTATTACTCAGAAAATAGGAAGGATTTTGAGTAGGATGGAGGAGGAGTCAAATGGAGGTGGTAGTGGGAGAAGAGGAAGAGATCAAGTTGAGGAGTGGGAGAAAGATTTCAAGTTATGGAGTTTGAGGAACTGGCATGATCATAGCCACTATGAGGACAGGTGTTGTTTTAAGGATTTTTTGAAGAGAGATGTGCTGCTGGTGGATCTTGGAGTTTGTGGGAGAGAGTTCCATAATTTGGCAGTGGAGAAGAAGTGGAGCATTTGGCCAGCAATGAAGGTTGGTTTGCTAATTTGCAAGAGCATTTGGTTCTCTAAGCGGGGGGGGGGGGGTCTGTTAGGGTGATAGGGTTTAAATAGAGATGAAAGGGTAGGGCAGCTGGTAGGGTTGAATATTAGTTTATGGGCTGTTGTTAGTTGTATGTATGTGAGATGATGAGGAAGTTCTAGCCAGTTTAGTATGTGGAGTTAGTCACAGTGGTGGGATCAATTTTATTTGCTTGTGACAAATTTCACAATTTTGTTATAGCAAGTGTTTAGCTTGGATTTTAGACTGGTGTGTATGTTATTAAAGAGTGGAGCACTATAGAGTAGAGATGGGAGCAGGAAGGAGGTGGCAAGTGACAGTTTTGAGGGGAAGGTGAGGAATGTTTTGTGGTGGTATAGCATGCCCAGTTTTTGTTGAGCTTGTTTTATATTGTTATGAATATGCAAGTTGAAGGATAGGTGTTCATCTATAGTGACTCCTAATAGCTTGGTATGCGCGACAACCTCAATAGTAGTGTTATCCTGGGAGAGTATGGAGAAAGTGTCTGTAATTATAGTAGTGGTTTTCTTAGGGGTGAATAGCATAAGTTTTTTTTTTTTTTTTTTAGGGTTTAGGGCAAGATGGTTGTTAGTCATCCATATTTCAGTGGAGGTGAGTGCTGACTGGGTAAGTTTTAGGAGTTCAGGAGGAGAGTTGGCACTACAACTGATCGTGGAGTCATCTGCATACTGAATGACTGTGCTTTGAGAGAGAGTAGAGTGGAAATCGTTGATAAAAATGCTGAATAATAAAGGCCCTAGGATGGATCCCTGGGGAACACCAGTAGTAGTATTGAGGAATGGAGAGAGAGAGTGTAGCCATTTTGTAGCTTGTTGTCTGCCTGTGAGGCAGTTGGCAAACCATAGAAAGGTGGAGGGGGACATTCCTAAGTTGGTGAGTTTACTAAGGAGAAGTGGGTGGGATATAGTATCAAAGGCTTTGGAAAGGTCTAGAAATAGAGAGGAGACTAGCTTCCCTTGATTTACAGATTTACAGAAGGATATTAGAACTGTAGTGGTGCTGATGATGGGTCTGTAGTCATGCTGGGTTACTGATAGTAGGTTATTGTCTAGAAGATATTTAAGAAATTGGGTGTGGATACATTTTTCGAGGATCGTTGAAATAGGGGATAGAATGGCAATGGGTCAGAAGTTGGAGATATCACTGTTGTTTCTGCCTTTATGTAGTGGAAGGATGAAAGCTTTTTTCCAAATGGTGGGAACATATGACTCTTGAATGGACCGATTAAGAAGTAGGCTGACAGGGTATGCTATGGACTTTGCTGCTATTTGAAGGAATTCTGGGGGCAGACCATCAGGGGCATTGGTGCATGGCTTTAATTTCAGAAGCAGTTTCTTTACTGTGGTAGTGGAGATGGGTGTAAGTGAGAAGTTATGTAAGTGGGGGGGCATTATTAGTCTGGTCAGATGGGGTAGGATTATTATGAGGGAAATTGGTGGTGAGGTTAGATATTGTGTTTATAAAATATGAGTTGAAGAGGGTGGCTATTTCATTAGTAGTTTTTTCTGGATTGGGACAAGGATTACTGTTGGATCCTGGCTGGAGAAGGTTGTTTATTGAGCTCCAGAACTGCTTTGGGTTTAGTTTGTGTTGTTTTTGTAGAGTGTGGTACTATTCTTTTTTGTCCTTAATAATTAGGCACTTTACTTGGTTGCGAAGTTGTTTATAGTATATAAGATCAGAGTTATTTTTGTGTTTTTTCCATTGCTTCCAAGCTTTGTCTCTGGTGGCCATATTCTGTTTAGTAGTTCTAGAGAGCCATAGGGCGTGTTTAGGTTTTACTCTTTTTTTTTTGTCGGGAGGGGGGGTCTAGCCTGTTTAGGATACTTAAGAATGTAGAATTAAAAAATTCAACTGCTTTGTCTAGGGGGAGTGTTTTTAGGGTAGCCCAGTTAAAGCTGTTAAGAGTGTTGTTAAAGGAGGAAGGGCAGAAGTTGGATAGATTTCTAACATGTTTGTATAGATGCCTGTTTAATGGTGTTGAGGTGCTACGTATAATATAGGCTAGTAAGTGGTCGCTGATACTGTTTGGGAGAATTCCTGTGGTGGAGATTTTGTTGGGGTCAGAGACCATGATCCAATCTAAGATTGTTGCAATTTTTATTGGGTCTGGTAACATCAGTGACTTGTTGGCTGTAGTTGAATAGGTTTATGCTAGAGGGGGAGAGATTTTGTGATAAGTCTAACCAATTAATATTAACATCCCCAAGAATTATAGTTTCTGTGTTTATATTGCCGGATGTCCAAGCTAGGATATCATCTAATATGGTAATAAAACGAAAAAATGAGCCACTCCAGCTGAAGAGTCCTTAGTTAAAGTGGCGTTAAAAGTATAAGTATAACAAACTTCGGACTCACCACGACCAAACTATAAAACTGGTAAAATTTTATTAAGACGGTAAGCGCTTTCGCGTATCTTAAATACGCTTCCTCAGACCATGAACAACAAAATAAAACTGTAGGGTTATATAGTCAAGTGCAGCTTCATAAAGCAATAAAACAATAAAACAATTAATCAATTTAACTCATTAACAAATCTAAAAGCATCAAAGTTTCTTCAAATTCAACATGAATATGCAATGAATACAAGCCCATGTATGCTTAAAGATACACATACCATTACTATCATGCCCTAAACAAAATAAATTTCATTTAACTGAACAAATATAAAATAGTATATGTATTGTTGGATGGTAAACACTGTTACACAATTCATAGTTGTATAAATCTAAAAGTGGTTATAACTAAATAATTTATATAAATATATAAGGTATATACATAAAACTATTGAATGGATGAATAAATGAATTAATAAATATAATTTCTAAATTTGAAACAGATAAGAATAGTAATTATAATTGATTAATCAAAGAACCAATATTTAATACATATCAAATAAATATAAAATAAAGTAACTAGCTACTATGAATATCTTGAATCATTTAATAGACTTTCTGTAGCATATAATATTACTATGTGTTTACGTAAAATAAACACAAGTTAAGCTGCCTGTGCCAGGTTAATGGAAAAAATTCTTTATATATATATATATATATATATATATATATATATATATATATATATATAATTACTACAAAATTATGAACCAGCTCATCTACGTGTGTTAAGATAAGACCTGAGTGAAACATACATATTTAGACCAGGATAGTGATGTCCCTTCAGTTTAAAAATCCATTTTAACTCTTTTTGTTCTAGGTGATTCATGTAGTCACCACCTCTGGCATTTGGTTGAACAATCTGTAACACCCTGAACACAAAAGAGTGGTCAGGGAAAAGTATAACATGCTTAGCTAAAGCATTTAATTCATTTTTATTTTTAATGTCATACAGGTGGTTATAAATTCTACTTTTCAATTTCCTCTTGGTCAAACCTATATAAAACACAGAGCATAGCTCACATGTAGCTAAATAGATTAAACCAGAAGTTTCACATGAAGCCTGAAATCTAGGGCTAAAGGAGTATGTCAGCTCTGGATGTATAAACACCTGTTCTTTTGTTATAAATTTGCAGTAACTGCAGTGATTACAAGGACAGGTACCTAGTCTCTTACCATAGGAAGTTTTAACTGCTTGACCTGTTCCTGGAATATTGCATAAAAGCCTTTTTAAATTCTTATTATTTCTGTATGTAAAAAGAGGAGTCTTACCTACTATTTGTAACGTTTGTTCTTCAGTTGTTAATACTTTCCAATTATTAAAAATAATTTTTCTAATATTGGGGCTATCATTAGTGTACGTAGTTACAAAACGTGTCCTCTCAGTTGTGTTACTTGAACACTTTCTAGTATAAGCAATGACATGTGACTTATATTTAATTTCAACGTTGAGTGCCTCTGTCTCACCTAAAACTTGTTCTCTGATACGCTTTACAAGATTAATATCATATCCCCTGTCAGTGAATGTCTTTTCCATTTTATCTGCTTCAAGTAGCAGATCCAGATTGTCTCCACATAGTCTTGATAATCTGGTAAACTGTCTCTTTATAATACCGCCAAATACATGGTGGGGGGGATGCATGCTGTCAAATCGTAAGATTGTATTTTTCCAGCATGCTTTCCTATGCAAAGTGGAGGTCAGTTTACCCCCTCTGATGTCTAAACTGACATCTAGAAAATTCACTGAATCAAATGATGTTTCAGCAGTAAATCTAAGGAAACCGGTTGTTGTCTCTAAGTATTTCTTAAATAAGTTAAATTCTTCTATTGACCCATCCCATACAACTAAAATATCATCTACAAAACGCCTATATACCAGGACTTTACTAAACAAATGATGAGTAAAAACATATTCCCTTTCCCATTGATACATCACTAGATTGGCATATGTATTAGCACAAGGGGTGCCCATAGCCACCTATCTTAACACACGTAGATGAGCTGGTTCATAATTTTGTAGTAATTATGTATATATATATATATATATATATATATATATATATATATATATATATATATATATAAAGAATTTTCTCCATTAACCTGGCACAGGCAGCTTAACTTGTGTTTATTTTACGTAAACACATAGTAATATTATATGCTACAGAAAGTCTATTAAATGATTCAAGATATTCATAGTAGCTAGTTACCTTATTTTATATTTATTTGATATTTATTAAATATTGGTTCCTTGATTAATCAATTATAATTACTATTCTTATCTGTTTCAAATTTAGAAATTATATTTATTAATTCATTTATTCATCCATTCAATAGTTTTATGTGTATACCTTATATATTTATGTAAATTATTTAGTTATAACCACTTTTAGATTTGTACAACTATGAATTGTGTAACAGTGTTTACCATCCAACAATACATATACTATTTTATATTTGTTCAGTTAAATGAAATTTATTTTGTTTAGGGCATGATAGTAATGGTATGTGTATCTTTAAGCATACATGGGCTTGTATTCATTGCATATTCATGTTGAATTTGAAGAAACTTTGATGCTTTTAGATTTGTTAATGAGTTAAATTGATTAATTGTTTTATTGTTTTATTGCTTTATGAAGCTGCACTTTACTATATAACCCTACAGTTTTATTTTGTTGTTCATGGTCTGAGGAAGCGTATTTAAGATACTTGAAAGTGCTTACAGTCTTAATTAAATTTTACCAGTTTTATAGTTTGGTCGTGGTGAGTCCGAAGTTTGTTATACTTATACTAATATGGTAATGTTATTGCCAGGGGGAATGTACAGGGCAGTGATACAGAGGTCTTTGTATTCATTTATTTTTAGGAAAGTTGAGTTCGGCAGTAGAGAAGTTCAGTATAGGTAAATTGTATGGAACTATGATGAAGCTATTTGGATAGATCAGAGCTACTCCACCACCTTTTTTGCGGGTCCTATCTAAGCGTAGGCATGCAAAACCAGGGGGGAAGGAATTCAGAGTTTTTAATGTAAGGTTTAAGCCAGGTTTCTGTGGCAGCAATAATGTCGGATTTGTTATGTGCTGTCCAGGCATGGAATTGAGGGACTTTATTTCGAATACTTTGAAGGTTGATTGTTGTTATATTTAAGGATTTGAGGGAGCTGTGTGGGCTTGGGGATGAGGTTGGGGGGCCAGGATTGGGATGGATATCTCCGCATAAGGTTAGTTTAGAGGGCTTATGTAGGAGAGTACAGAGTTCTAGCTTTTTTCTTAGGCTGTGGTATGGGTGGATAGGCGGGTGTGAGTTGAGTTTACAGTTTAGGTGGAGTAGTTTTGATTTAAAGCAAATAATGCAGTCTGTTAGGTATAGGTTAGGTGAGATGTCATGGTACGTATTGGATGGTAAACTATGGGTAGAGATTTTGGAGGTGGTGTTCTGATAGAAGTCTCTAAGTTGGAGTGAGGTAAGTTATAGTAGGAAGGTTAAAGGTAACAGGAGTATGAGGGGTATAAGAGTATGTCTAAGTGGCATAGTGTTATACTTGGTAGAAGTGTTGAAGAGTTTTGTAGGTTATTGGGTGAGGGGTACTAAAGGAAGTGTAAGAAGTAGAGTAGGTGGAGGAGGAGGAGGCTAAGAGTAACTGGAGGTAATAGGAATAACCAATGGTGGCTGTAAGTTACAAAGGAAGAGTGTGTAGTGGATGTAATTAGCTGTGAGATGAGGGGGTGGTGCTAAGGTGAAAATAAATGTAATTGAAGTGAGGGTGGGTGGAAATGGGGGTAGGGTAGGGGAGCGGAGTGAGCCCGAGTGCAGCAAGGACGAACGGAGCGGGGGTAGAACCAAATCACACACCTGGCGAGAAAAGAAAAACAATCAGGGAATAAAACTGGAGAGAGCTGTAATTGAGGTAAGTTGCAGGGGTAGCTTGTAGAAAGAATAACTACATGGGAAGAGTCCTACTGAAGAATACACAAGGTTCTTGGGGTGGCTAGACTAATGGGGGTGCTAGTGGCCCTGGGGAGCTGGCAGGTAGAGAACTGCGTTCTGCAGCACTAAACACAGGGTTATATTTAGGGGAGAAAAGAGTTATGTAGGGAATGAGAGAACAGAGGAAGTAAACCTTTTAATATGGAGGTAGATAGGTTGTGGGGGGAATTAGTAAAAGAAGCAAGCTATCAACAGGGGGACTATTGAGTTAGGACCCAGGCTGTGTCCACACCAATGTAAGGACAGTTAAATTACATACAGTTGTAAGGAGCCTTGTATAAGCTTCCAAAATTAAAGGCCTCTTTGTAATTAGAAGGGTTGTAATGGTTCCTTTGTAAGGAGCACCTACACTATAAGCTGGAGGAAGCAGTCCCTTGCAGATAGAGTATTATGTGGCTTCCCGCACAAACTGTCTCGCAGTGCAGTCTTCACAAAAATTTTCAGAATGAGGGAGGGGGCACCATGCAGAAACATGGGTAAAAGCAACAAGTGAACTGAAAGAGAGGGTGAGAGAAGAGGTATTAGAGTGCAGTACACCAAGACCAGCGGAAAAATATTAGAACAAGCAAATACAGTATTTAAAGGTCACATAAAACACCTGATATATGATATAATTATTCCAAGCATTCAGTTCCAGCATTTAAAGGTAACATAAAGCATATAATACATAACATTCCAAGCAAAAAACAATATTCTTGCATGTAGGCAGCAGTGTATATTGCAGACTAAATTATTGGCACACTTGTGTACCTCCTATTCTGGTCACGTGCATATGCTGTTACTATTACAGTCAATGATTGTCTTTTGCAAGTAAGAGCCCAAGAAACCAAAGTGTAATAATGAAATGCAGTTGTAACATACCATTACAGAGAAAAAATGGCCCAAAGCTGCAGACTGCTACATTAACAATGACGCCGCACAGAAATGCGGGGGGGGTAGGTTTTACCTTGTTACACGCACTGCCCTTGCTGAACGACTTTGCTTAGGATATGGTTGTAGCAATTTACAACAAGCCAGCTGTGTGTTTCAAGTGTAGGCAGTAGAACAATATCCCAATTCACAAAGAGGTATGCACGAGTCGCAAATACAGTGATTTAGGCATTTACAGAGTGGCGTTTGGATGTAAAAATACAGGCTAATGCAGGCTACAAAATGAATCCAGATAGTTATGATAAGTCCAGAGACTTACGCTTGAAATATTCAGATGCTTACTAACAATTGATACTCTTCACAGGCTACAAGCAGACTAAGAACAGGTCCAGACATTTAAAATGCAATCAGAGACACTGTAGGGGAGATAGATATTCAAAAATGGCGCCCATATCTCAGGAAGCCTAAATAAACTTGGTCCAGATGTTTGAGGGTATGGGAGGGACAGAGAACAGTAAATCCTTTGATAGGACAGGGTGCTGTGATAATTGACACCAAATCGCACACCCGGCGAGAAAAGAAAAACAATCAGGGAAAAAAAATGGAGAGAGCTGTAATTGAGGTAAGTTGTAGTGGTAGTTTTTAGAAAGAATAACTATATGGGAAGAGTCCTACTGCAGCATGCACAAGGTTCTTGGGGTGGCTAGAGTAATGGGGGTGTTAGTGGCCCTGGGGAGCTGGCAGGTAGAGAACTGCGTTCTGCAGCACTAGACACAGGGTTAAATTTAGGGGGAGAAAAGAGTTATGTAGGGAATGGGAGAACAGAGGAAGTAAACCTTTTATTAAGGAGGTAGATAGGTTGGGGGGACTAGTAAAGGAAGCAAGCTATCAAAAGGGGGACTCTTAAGTTAGGACCCAGGCTGTGTGCACACCAATGTAAGGACAGTTAAATTACATACAGTTATAAGAAGCCTTGTACAAACTTCTAAAATTAAAGGCCTCTTTGAACTTAGAAGGGTTGTATAGTTCCTTTGTAAGGAGCACCTACACTATAAGCTGGAGGAAGCGGTCCCTTGCAGGTAGAGTATTATGTGGCTTCCTGCACAAACTATCTCGTAGTGCAGTTCTCATAAGAATATTCAGAATGAGGGAGGGGGCACCGTGCAGAAACACAGGTAAAAGCAACAAGTGAAACTGTAAGCTGGAGGAAGCGGTCCCTTTCAGGTAGAGTATTATGTGGCTTCCAACATGAACTATCTCGCAGTGCAGTCCTCACAAGAATGTTCAGAATGAGGGAGGGGGGCACCGTCCATAAACACAGGTAAAAGCAACAAGTGAATTGGCGTGCAACACAGGGCCAGGAGACACGGTAGGGGAGATAGATATTCGAAAATGGTCATAAAGTGCTTTTTTCTTTTTTCTGGGTTTTATTGACAAGGCTGAAAACAAGGGCTTTAAAATGTTCCAGAGATTAAGGTCTCCTTTTTACATCTGTACCTGGAGAAAAACTTAACACAGTAGTAGAGTCTCATTTAGATTCCACAATCTTCCCTTTTAGTCTTCACTACCAACTCACTTTGTAACCTGCTTATATAGCAATTTATTCACTGTGAATTGTGGCATTTTAGTCTTTGCCATTTTTTCTAGTGCCCTGGGTCGGCACTATTTGTAGAGTGTGATCTTTGTCCTTCTTAAGTCTTTACACATATGCTAGTTTTTAACTTTTGCCTAAACATCCTCCATTCTCTTCGCTTGTCACTTCCCTCTGCAGTTACTGTGCCACCTTTCTTCACAGTAAGTACTGAGTGAAGGAACTTGGTCAGCACTTCTGACTGTTCACCTTTTTTTTCTGTACCTGCCCTCATATTTCCATAGTGACTCCAGCTCTTGCCTAACCTTTTTCCTTTCACTTATATAACTGAAGATTTTTGGCTTTCCATTCTTTCCCTTCCCTTTTATATTGCTTTTTAATTCTGATTCAGATTTTTCCCTTATCTGCTACACCAGACACTTCCTTACCTTCTCATGCTCCTTTCTACAGCTCTACAACTCCCTGATGTTCTTCGTGTTTCACTGTTGTAGTCATAACTGTAGGGTACTCCTGCCGGCAGGCAGCCCGAGGTCGGCCAGAATATCAAAGTCTGGGTCCGGCGTCGGCTGTATCAGCTAGACCCCTGACGTCAGAGCGCATGGGTATAAAGCGGACAGCCGACGCCATCTTCTCCAGTCTTTCTTGCCGTGCGGTGCAAAGCAGTTCGCTAGTTGTTGGTTGGCTTTTTCAAGACAACCTGGTGTGATTGTCGTCGGTCCGAATTATACTTCTCTTCTCAAAGCTAAGTACCCCGTTGGGGAAACCTTTTTCTTGCTCATCCGATGTCAGAAAAAGTTAATAATTGTGTAGCGCGTGGAAAACAAATACCTCATAAAGATTTCCACTCTTACTGTCTACCTTGCTTAGGCCCTGACCACGACGTTTCTTGCTGTCGGTTCTGTGCCAGGTTTATTTCTCGCACTATTAAGCGTAGGTACGATTGGGCCTTGAATTACTTCGGTAGACGATTTAATTATAGGATGTCGTCGGATACTTTACCGACTACCGGAATACAGAAGAAACGCAAAGACAAGGACAGGCCTCCGAGGTCCAAACAGGATACTTTGCAGCCGGAGCCAGCTTCGGGTTTGGCGGTCGTCAGTGAGGCGCTTTTGCAGCCCCTGTCGTCCACCACTTCAGAACTGATGGCCGACACGGACTCACATGGGGAGCCATCTAGGCCTAGTAATTTGTCTGCTGCAGGACCTTCGGACGTCGCTCCTTCAGATGGGTCCAGAACCGCTGTGCAGGTACCGGCTTCTGAGGGGTCTTCAGGCCTTCACACATTACTATTTCCACAAAGACAAAGGCTAAGTCAAAGACTCCTGTTAAACCCAGACTTTCTGCTCAAGCTTCTTCGGATTCAGCTCCTAAGACTCAGAAGCAATTACTACGGATGGCTGAGGATTTATTAACTATGATTAGGGGCTCTAACCCTCCTCCTGAGAAAAGGCCTAGACAGGATATCCCTTATGATTCCTCTGATCAGGCTTCTGTATCTTCTGTTTCTTCCTCTGATCAGGATTACTCTTTTCCTCCTTATGAGGATTCGGATGCAGAGGATTCTGTTCCCTCTGCCTCCCCCCCTGAAGATTTCTCTTTGGGGAAACCTTGCATGAGATGAGGGAGCATTTTCATTGGGAAGGTCAGGATTATTCTGCTTCCAAAAAGAGACTTAGGGAATTTCTTCTTCTCCCTCAGCACAGGCCTTTGGCTATTCCTCCTGTACTTGACATTGTGGATGATGCCTTCTCTGAAGCTAACTTGAATCCTGATTCCATGCCGCCTGCTCCTTCTAAGCCTGATAGATTTTACAGGGTCCCTGATTCCCATCAATTCTTATTTAACAACCCTTCTGCTGATCCTGAAACTATTTCGCAGAGTTCCAAGGCTGCTAAGGCCACCTCCTCTAAGAATCTTATCCCCTCTGAAAAGGATTCTCTTGCCTTGGACAGGTGGGGCAAAAAGGTTTATACTTTAGCTACCCTTTCTATTAGAGCTTTTAATTGCCAGTTTCACATGTTTAAGTATCAACAGTTTATTTTATCTGTTTTAAAACAAAGGCTTTCTACCTTTTCTGCATGTGCTGAGGACAAGGAATTACAGGATGTGTTGCATGCAACTGAACAAGTTAGCAAACATAGTTTACATTGTGGTTTTGATGCCTTAGAGGCTTCTTGCAGGGCGGCTGCCTCTGGTACTGTTATCAGGAGACATGCTTGGCTTCGTGAGCAGAATTTGCCTGAACAAGTTAAGGCTAAATTGCTAGATGCTCCTGTTCAGCATGATGTCTTATTTGGATCTAAGGCTGAGGAAGTTATTAAAAAGATGGAAGAAAAAGCCAAATCTATGCAGACTGTAAAAGATTTTTTGCAAGTGCAGCCTCCTAGATTTTCCAGAAATTGGCCCTCCAAAAATTGGTCTTTTCCCACTTCTGACAGGCCTCAAAGGGGAAGATATAGACGCTCCAGAGGTCGGGCGCAGGCTCAGGCCTCTTATAGATCTAGACAGTGGACTGCTTCTTCACCTAGAAGGGGAGAAGACAGACCTCAAACCCAAAGAAAGCAAACCCAATGACTCCCTCTGTTGGGCTTCAGGTCCTCCTTTCCTGGATGCCCCTCTCAGAGGAAAACTTTCTCTTTTTTACCAAAATTGGACTCACATTACCCAGGACAAATGGGTGTTGGACGTGATTTTGAAAGGCTACAGATTCCACTTATACACTCTGCCAAAGCCTTCCGGCTGGCCAGATCTGCCAAAACATCAATGGACAGAGGCCTTAAATCAAGTGGACGCTTTATTGGCCTTAAGAGCCATAGAACCTGTTCCACCTCTAGAGGTGGGGAAAGGTTTTTACTCGAGACTTTTTCTGGTCCCAAGAAAACAAAACTCCTGGAGACCTATTCTGGACCTCTCAATATTAAACACCTTTTTGGAAATTCCAAAATTCAAGATGCTTACACTTCAACAACTTCTTCCAATGCTCTCACAAGATGCTTGGATGGTAACATTGGACTTAAAAGAGGCTTACTTACACGTCCCCATAAGGCAACAATGCAGAAAGTACCTCAGATTCAAGGCAGGCTCGAGACGCTTCCAATTCTCTGTACTGCCATTTGGCTTATCTACTGCGCCCAGACTTTTCACCAAATGCCTGGCTCCAGTAGTAGCTTACTGCAGACTTCAGGGGATTCAGATTTACCCCTATCTGGACGACTGTCTAATTCAGGCAGACAGCAAAGACCTTTTACTTCAACACCTGCATTTTGTTCAACGTCTTCTCCTTCTACTGGGATTCTCAGTGAACACAAAAAAGTCACATTTGATTCCTTCTCAACGAATGACCGTCTTGGGAGCTCTTTTAGACACCAGTTTACAGATGGCCTTCCTTACTCCGGAAAAACAGTTACAGCTGGCTTCAATCTTCAACACCTTGGCAACATTGACTCAGCTCACTGCAAGGAAATTCCTGCAGGCTTTGGGCTACATGGCCTCTTGCATACTGTTGATTCCAAATGCGAGGCTTCACATGAGGAAACTTCAATGGTACCTAAAGAGTGTATGGTCTCAGCATTGCCACAGTCTGGATACAATGATTCCACTGATTCCCTGCCTCCAGAAGGAATTCCTTTGGTGGTCCAGGGCGTGTGTTTTGAATGAAGGGAAGCCCTTTCGTCTTCCTCAACCTACTCGGATCATAACCACGGACGCCTCGGATTATGCTTGGGGAGCTCATTTTCTAGACAAATGCCAACAGGGTTCTTGGACAAACACCTTCTATGGCACATCAACTTAAAAGAAATGTTAGCAGTCCAAAATGCTCTTCTAGCCTTCCAGACTCTTTTGAAGCCAGGACCTCTGCTAATTCGAACAGACAATACCACAGTCATGTGGTACATAAACAAGCAAGGGGGCTCTCACTCTTACCCCCTTTGCAGACTAGCCATGACATTATGGGACACAGCCCTAAATTTGAATCTGGATCTTCAGGCACAGTTCATTCCAGGAAATCAGAATCTCTTAGCAGACAGCCTAAGCAGAAACATTTTGGACCCTCACGAATGGATGTTGGACCCCAACTTATTCAGCAAGATAACTGCAGTTTGGGGCTGTCCTCAGATAGATCTGTTTGCATCCCATCTCAACCATCAGTTGCCTCTCTTTTGCACCAGGTCCTTCCACAAGACAGCTTGGAAAGTGGATGCCCTGTCCTTCAGCTGGAGGAATCTTTCAGGATATGCCTTCCCTCCTCTTCCTCTTCTGCCTCGGGTATTGCTAAAGATAAAGCTGGACAAACCCAAACTGATCATTTTGATAGCTCCAAATTGGCCTCATCAGTTTTGGTACCCTACTCTACTGCACCTTTGCTTGGAACCTCCTTGGAGTCTTCCTCTGACCCATTCTCTACTGTCCCAGCATCAGGGTCAGGTATTTCAGTCTCATATCAAGACTCTCTGCCTGGCAGCTTGGCTCATCAAAGGCAATTGATTCCTTCTTCTCTTCCTAAACAAGTTTTAGATTTTCTTTTGGAAGCTAGGCATCCTAGTACAAGGAAATCTTATGCTTCTAAATGGAAAAGATTTTGTATTTGGATGCAGGATCGTGGCTCTGATCCTTTAATACCTGATATTCCATCTATTTTACTTTATCTCTCAGACCTTTTGATTAAAGGTCTTTCCTTTTCTTCCATTAAAATTCATGCTTCTGCTATTTCGGCTCATTTCAGTTGTGATCCTCCCATTTTTTCCCACCAGCTGGTTAGACAATTTCTGAGAGGAGCTAAGAATTTAAGACTTCCTAGATCTCCTCTTGTCCCTCCTTGGGATCTCAACTATGTCTTGGAAAAGCTTACTTTGCCTCCCTTTGAGCCTGCTGCCTCTGCGGATATTAAGTTCTTATCCTGGAAGACAGCTATCTTGTTGGCCTTGACTTCTGCCAGAAGGGTGTCTGAGTTACAAGCCCTCATGGCCGTGGAACCATACCTCATCTTCCATCAAGACAGAGTTTCCTTGAGGACCAATCCTACTTTTATGCCTAAGGTAGTTTTTAGAGTGGCTCTAAATCAGACTATTCACCTTCCTACCTTTTTTCCAAAACCCCAAAATAAGGGGGAAAGGATTTTGCATTCATTGGACGTACACAGGCAACTACGTTTTTACCTGGACAAAACTAAAAGTTTCAGAAAATCAGATCAACTGCTTATCTCATTTACTTCCAGTTCTCTAGGTAAAGCTATTTCTAAGCAAACTATTTCCAAATGGATTGCTCATGGAATAAGATATTGTTACTCTCTTTATGGAAAACAGATTCCAGGTACCGTCAGGACTCATTCTACTAGAGCAGCTGCCACTTCAGCAGCCTTTCTCAGAGGATTTCCAACCAAGGACATTCTGGAGGCTGCCACTTTGAGTTCTGTGCATACCTTTTCCAAGCACTATAACCTCCCTTTGTACTCTAAGTCTAGGGCAGGCTTTGCCTCTGCTGTCTTGCAGGGTCTTCTAGCTGCTCCTTCTTCTTCATAACCTCCTCCCGTGTTCTCAGCTTTGGGATTCTACCCTACAGTTATGACTGCAACAGTGAAACACGAAGAACATAGTACAGTTGTGTATACCTACCATAAATGTAGATGTTCGAGTGTCTTCACTGTTGCAGTCGGTGTTTCCCTCCCTCCAGACCCCTCTTGCTTCTCTTTGCTTACTGTGTTTCCTTTTCCACTACCTTTCTGGTGTATTTGTGTTTCCCTAGGGACACCTTTTGGTTTTATGGGGGCTTCTGACATCAGGGGCAAGAAAGGCTGGAGAAGATGGCGTCGGCTGTCAGCTTCATACCCATGCGCTCTGACGTCAGGGTTCTAGCTGATACAGCCGACGCCGGACCCAGACTTTAATATTCTGGCCGACCTCGGGCTGCCTGCCGGCAGGAGTACCCTACAGTTATGACTGCAACAGTGAAGACACTCGAACATCTACATTTATGGTAGGTATACACAACTGTACTTTCTTCTTCTTTAAAAAATATCTTCCTGTTTATCCTTGTTGTCTTTTATACTTTCCCTTTTATTTTGACTATTTCCTTCCTGTTTCTTTTTCATTTTTATTTATTCATATATTTGTTGTCCAGAGGAGAGTACTGATCCATTTGGTCAATCCTGTTCACGGTTGATGGATACCAAGAGTATACTCTAGCATTCAGTAGGTGCAAGCAAAGATCTGGGCTGGGCAGAACCCCAGTTCATCACAGGATGCACACACTGTGTGCAGATTTGTGAGAAATTTAAAGAGCTTATCTAACAGCATGTCTTTGGTTTGTGGAGGGAAACCCTGGCTCCCTTATTTACTGTGAGGACTTGCAGACTTGCTAAAGTCATTAACTGTAAGAGAAATGTAGCACTTTAAACTCTGTAGTGTTGTGATGTTACTTGGCCGTCGCAGTATAGGTGTGTTATAAAATGTAATCATCATAGAAATCTGCCATTACTTTCTTTGTATACTGTCTTGTGTTGTTGATCTAGTAAAATATGACTGCATTCAGACAGTCTGAGTATCGTAATGATTATTGTTGCACTTTTCATTCATTTGAGATGTAATGAGATTCTCATATTTGCAGCCTGGTATGTTTACTTTTTTGTTCCAGATTTATGAAGCTCAGCCAGAATTTTCCAAGGCCTTTAACACTTCCGAATTTATTCCTTTTCCTCGTCTGCTTTCAATGGTGATGATAACTACAGTGCCTCCAGTGTGTACTAAAGCCATGTTTTCTCAGGGATTAAATGTAAGTTTTCTGTGGTTCTGGCAAAAACGTTTTGGCAAATCAAAGAGCTGTCGCTGATTAAAAAAAAATGTTCACATACAGTTAGTCTTTCTAACATTGCTTTGCATACAAATGAAGGAGTGTGGCTCCACATAAAATAAAAATGTGTTTGATAGTATTTTTATTTTGCATTTTTTATGTGGAGCCTTTTTGCAGTGATTGATATCTGAATATAGGGCTTGAGACTGTGGGGGGGACGATATGATTGGTTTCAGAAGATAATCTGCTGTATGTATACAGGCATTCATGATGATTCTGTGTGCAGTTTCCCTGATTACCAATAACTTCAAATGGCTACACTGAAAATAAGAACCACCAAAAGTCGGTAATAAAGCATAAGAAGCATAAAAAAATCCTCAAAATATTAATTTTACAGTGTATATTTTGAGAACAGTGAAACATACTTTCAGTGAATCAAAAACAGGGTTTTTTGCAGGGACAGGTCCCCTGTGACCCATTTGGGAGGATCCCCCACATACCCTAATTTGTATATACGAATTCCACGATTGCACAGCAGTGAAGAAAAAGCAAGTCACAGCTGAAAGTGGTTTTTAGCGTAATCATTTTCAGCACTCAGTGTAATTCCATTCAGATTTGTCTTATTCCTTTAAAGAACAGGATTAAACAGCTTTTCTTTCCTTTTGCGTTATAGTTTTGCACTTTGTGAAAAGCATGCTATGTGGGTTGTGTTCACCGATTTTGTTTCTAGCATTGCTTCAAAGATTCAATAGAATGTCCTTTAAATGCACGTATTGTTGTAGTTGGATTTCGTGTTGTGTTCTATTTAATACACGCTGTGTGTTTAAAAAAGTAAGATGAAAAAGGAACATAATTGAAGGATTAGCTAGTTAATTAATTGATTGCATACAATGAATTCATTTTAATTATTTAATTAGTAAGAGGTTATTTGTATAAATATGGATGAAATTAAGCTGATGTATAAACCTAAAGAAGCGTACCTTGGCAGTACGTGAAAGCGCTAGTTTTATATAATAAACATCTTTCGTTTACAACATCGTAGTGGCTTCTGAACAATTTTGTCTTTGCTTCAAAGAAATTAGTTAAATAAGGTAGGAAAAAAGGAGAAGCCATGCAGTGATTGGAGATTTATAGGTTCATAGGTTCATACTAGGCTATCTGCCCTAGGGCATTTATAAGCCTAGCCAGAGTGTGTTTGGCTTTCGCCACCCATTTTAAATTAATTTTGCTATGCCCTTTTTCGAGGTTAGTATACTGTGCCTCTGTCTAACAGTGACACAGAAGTGATACCTGGGGTAAACCTACGATCTCCCATCCACTCATCAAGATTCCTCTTGAAGAGAGTCAATGAGGGACTCTGCCTAACCTGGACTGGGATTTTATTCCAGAGTGAAGAGAGCCTCTGGGTTTGAATCTGTCCCTCCAGCATGTCCTATTTATTTCAGTGCTGAGGTTCAAGTCTCTTGAGCGCGTAGCTCTATGGGATTTGGATTTTCTGAGGTGCAGCATGTCCGTTAATTCCGGGTTGGACATGGCTTTATACGTCAAGCACAGACCGCCTCTGAGCAGGCGGTATGCCACTGAGTAGAGCTGGAGTTTCTTTAACCGGGCAGCATATGGCATCTGTTTGAGCCCTTTGATCCTCTTGGTGAGGTACTTTTGGGGTCTTTCCAGTTGCTGCAGGTGTCTGGTAAGGTACATCCCAAAAGGGGCATTGTACTCAATTATGGGCCTGATGAGGGATGAGTAAAGAGGCACGATGACCTCCCCTGATCTAGATGTGAATCCCTTCATGATTAGGTGGGCTATATAAAATGTTCTTCTAACCACTTTGGCCACGTGGTTGTCAAATGAGAGATTGCTATCAACTTGGGTCCCCAGGTCCCTAATTACTTCTTCTGTACTTAATGGATTACCACCTATGTGGTAATTTGTGGGCACTTTGTTTTTGCCAAAGGGGATGACTATCCACTTTTTGGTGTTTAGCTTGAGGCCATGACTCTGGCACCAGTTGTCTGTTTCTATGAGGCCCTTTTGGAGGATGCTTATGTCGGCTGTAGAGTCGCTTATGGCACCCAGTTTGCAGTCATCTGCGAACTTGGTCAGCCACAGTCCTTCCGTGTTGGCCTGTACCTCCGAGAAATATATACCGAACAAGAGAGGTCCCAGGACTGAGCCTTGTGGGACGCCACTTGTAACTGGTCTGGAGTCTGACATGGCTCCAGCATTTCTAACCATGTGGGTACTGTCCTTGAGCCAGTTTGCAACCCATCTAGTGACATAGGAGTTTATATTTAAGCTGGTGAGCTTATCTATAATGTCCGAGTGGGGTATTGTATTTTGCGAGGTCCAGGTAAGCTGTGTGGACCACCTTCCCCTCGTCAATGGCCTTGGTGACTGTTTCAAAGAAATCAACCAGGTTTAAGAGGCAGGATCTGCCCTTAACAAAGCCGAACTGGGTAGGATCCAGTGTTTGTAGGTCCCCAATATCTTTATTTATGAGGTCCACGATGATCCTTTCCATAGCTTTGCAGACCAAGCTAGTCAGGCTTATGGGGCAATAGTTTCCAGGATCCGTTGAGGCACCACCTTTGTGGAGAGGGACCACTGTTGCTGTATGCCACTCTTTGGGTATATATCCTGTAGTAAGGCTGAGATTGAAGAGTAGTTTTATGTTTGGGTTTAGCTCTTCTTGGAGTTCATGTGGGACGCAGCCCGGGACACCGTCTGGTCCCATTGATGCTGTATTTTTTGCTTTGGAGTGGGTGGCTCTTACCTGAGCATCTGAGATGTCGGGGGCAGCACTACTCCTTGTAGCATGAGCCTCGTACCATTTAGACTACTAGGTGTGGTCATTGGGGCTTTATCCCCACCTCCCAGAATGAGCAGGTAGAGATGGAGAAAAAAGGAACACACATAAAAGGTTTCATATTACATTTTAAATGCATGTTATGAATGTGAGCATTCAAGTGGGGTGGGTTTGGTATAATGGTTAAGGTCTTCACCTCATAGACAAAAGATTGTAGGGTTTGATTCTAACTTTTTGTTACTGGCTAGGCTTAAAATGGCCCATCAGGACAGTTAGTCTGATATTCACCTATGAACCCTGTCAGCAGAGTTTGCATTAGAAACTGACAAACTATCATAGTGAATCTTTTTGATGTGTGCTTAATATATTCTAAAAGATAAGCAGTGAAAATGGCATGTAGAAATTAAAATATTTATCTTGATCTCCATTAGAATATAGATCATACGTTCCTGAGTTTAAGTAGTATTTCTGAGTTATTTAAAATTTAGTTAGTTCAGGTGCTCAAAAGCTAGAATAAACTATTACTTGAAAAAGCTGCAGTTTATGGGTGAGATTCTTTCTATCTTGACCAGATTGAAGCCAGATGTGCAGTTGTTAATGTTTTAAAACATGTACTGTGTTGTTTTTCCTAAAGTTATGTTTGAGCTTTCTGCATGCTTCACATTATTTGTGTGTGTGTGTGTGTGTGTGTGTGTGTGTGTGTGTGTGTGTGTGTGTGTGTGTGTGTGTGTGTCATTGTGGAATATGTGGGGGTTGGCTGTTGGATTAATATTGTGTACTATAGTATTAGGGCAAATTTTGTTACGATTAGCAACCCTACAGTATGAAATATTTTGTTTAACAAGATCCTCATGTATTCCATGTATCCACTTTTTATGCATTCTTTGTATTCATTTAGAGTCTCCTTTTAATTTTATTGGGTTGTGGTTTTGTTTTGTTTTTGGAACAGTACTAAATCCAGTAGTAAGTTTTTGGCATAGTCTACATTAGGTAATCTGAAGTTACATTTTAGTGTATCTTTAGGATGTTGTTTACTTTGGTATTTTTCTTTTTCTTTATTATAATTTGGAAGTGGTTTTGGTATGTAAGAAGGGAAGGCATTTTGTTTTTGTTTTATCAGGAATTAGTTTCTTTGTGAGAAGGGGATGCAATGTTTAGTGTTTTGTGTGTGTGTGTGTTTATGAATAAATAAAGTTATTTTGTGGAAGTTTTTTTTCGTGTAGTTTTTGCATTGGAATAGGAATGTTTAGGAATTAAGCTGGATATGTGGTGTGGCTCATTCCTGGGAGGGGAGTCTGAGAGACTTGCTAGGATTTTGACTTGTGCTTTGGAGCTTGGAGTTAGGGTGAGTAGCTGTAGTATGGTTGGAACATAGAACAGATGGTTTTAATTAAGTTAATGGCTACTGGAGTACTTTGAGCACATTCTGAATCTGATTCTTCATTTACATGTAATCGTTACTTTTCTTTATAGAGAACTCTCTTATTTAATTTATTTATTATGTTTTCTTTTAGTGTTAGGCTTTGGTGTTATGTTTAATGAAGGTATGGAGCAGGATGTTTATTATAATATTTTATTTACAAGATTCTGAATTACTATGGTGGTGGTGCTGCGGTAGCATTGTCGCCTCACAGTTAGACGTTGCCCATTCGATTCTCAGTTAGAGCGTCTTCTGTGTGGCGACATGCATGAATGGGCGTTCCTTCGTTGAAGGTTGTGCATTAGGCCTGGCAAGCCAGTACGTAAAAATCTACTGCCAATCATTAGCGGACCGGAGTTCTGCTGTGGCGACCCCTAACCGGGAAAAGCCGAAAGACACAACAACAAGATTCTGAATTAATTACTGTTTCTAGACTGTATTATGGGTGGTCTATTCTTTATGTTTCAGGATGAGACATTTTTGTGGGTTCTTATTTCAGTATTTTCAGTTCGAGATCATCTCTTTCCATTTGGGGGTTGAATTTCTTTCAGGTTATTCCTTTATTGTGGCCACTGTTTTCTGTGGACTTTAGATGAATGTTGCTTATGTTTATTTAATATTTGAATGCTTTTTACCTGGTATTTTTACTGTGCTATGCTTTTCTTTAGGTAATGATACTGGTATATGGGTACTGTTTTTATCTGGGTATGTTGTAGTGATAGTTTTTACTTTTTTAGTTAGTTATTTAGTATGTTTAATGTTGTCTTAACTTGTTTTGATGTTTTTTTTTTTTTTTATGCAGAATGTTCTGTAGTGTTGTTTTTTGGTGACTGTGTTTCTGTATACTAAAGCTAAGTAAATTAGATTGAACTAAGTTTGCTTATGATGGGGGTATTCATGATCTTCTCGTTTCAATCATTGGAGAAAACTAACAGTGACAGGTAAGGATGAGAACATAGACTGGTAAATTAAGATCTTGGTCTTGTAACTCAGTTCTGATTTTCCCACTGCAGTTAAGTACAGTGTCAGCTACCCCAGTCCAGTGTTACATTTTGTAATACCCTTACTCTCATTTATGAACAAGATGCTGTAATACTTGAACTCCTCCAACTAAGGTAACTGCTGTACATCACCTGGAGAGAACAACCCGCTCTTTTCTAGAAGCGAAGTAGGTGATATTTCTAAATTTATTTGAGAAGTTAATATTAAAATTAATATCAGTAGTCTGTACTGTTTTGTGTACACCAGCATGGTTTTGCTATAGGAAGATGTTTTTATATTAATTTGCGGTATTTCACACCCCCCCCCCCAAAAAAAAATAAATCTCCTGGCCTTGCTGAATCAACCCCCTATCTTCACCTAGTTGACCTGTTCATCTGTCTGCGTGGAAGTTGGGCACCTTATAGTCCAGGTGAGAGTCCTACAGTTTTTATTATTCGTGCCTTCGTTGAAGGTTGGGTGTCGAGCTGGCACCTCAGCACCCACAAAAAAATTTACTGCCAATCATTAGCGGACCGGAGTTCCGCTCTGGCAACCCCTAACCGGGAAAAGCCAAGAGAAGAACATTGGTATTTGTTTACTGGAGTAGTTCAAGTGGGCAAGAACTGCCCTTTTTCACTGGAGGCTCGGTGGAAAAGCTGCAGATAAACAGAATATAGTTGTTGCATACTAAGGTGTAGAAATCAAATAGAACTCATTAGAACTGGAGACATTTACATTCAGTTATAGCAGTTGCTTACTTAGAGAAAAATGTTTACAGTTCTGCTTTAGTACATGACTAGTATACAGGAACAACTAAGACTATTATATCATTAGATATAAATATCGGACAAAAAGTTCATCACATATGCATTGTAAGATGTTTATTGAAACATAAATAGCATCCAGGTGTATACACTTTGTGTCACTTAAACAGCAAGCCACAACTGCCTTCCTCCCTCCAGGATGGACAGGCTGGCAGGGGCTACTCACTCCTGTCTCTTCCATTTATTCCTCAGTCTGAAATCATTTCATTGGTAAAAGCTTTGAAGATAAAGTCTTGTGTTCTGTTCTCGGTTAGTAACTGGCTTAAAGAGTATTCCTTTAGGTAACAGAATGTGTGACAATGTTTCATAAACAAGATCTTGGGGAGGGGGCTTCCCCAGGGTTCATTACTAGAGACCATGATGTTTAATTATTTTGCTTTGTATTTCCCCAAGTCGCCAGATGGGTAATGTAATTTTTTAGACAACACTATGATTGGTGTGATTGTTTCTAATCTACGTGATGTGTATGTTGTGCAGAAACAACTAGAAATGCTTGTTAGATGGGCAAATTAACTTTCGGTTTATGTGCTTTTCTGTGTAAGAAAACTAACCTCAAGAGTCCTCACTTTATAATGGAAAATTGTAATTCTGTTTCATTGATTATTGGTGCATGTGCTGTTCTGCGTCTTAGAAAAACTAATCTCAAGCATCCTTATGTTATTTTTTTTTAACTCCTTTGTTGAATTATCATTTTTGACACAGGCAAACTTACATTTATATAAAAGTAATCAAACCATATTACGTTCACATTTGCAAACATCACATATATTGATATATATTTGCCATTTGGAGTATGCCTGGGTTATAAAAGTATCTATGCAAACACTTCTCAAGAAAAATCCTAAATCTTCTAGATTTTGTTGCACATTTGGGAGCTATGCATGTGTCCTCCCATTGTTTCTTTGTGAATTGCCTATCCAATCTCTCTTCCCAGTCTTTTCTGACCTGTTCTGATTGATTCCTATAGTTATGTAATTTTTTTATATGCCCTTGTAATTATTCATTAGTGGTAAATGAAGTTGAAAGATTTGAGTATACATACATGTAAGTTTTTGTTCAAGTATCCAGTACAGATGATTACAAAAAGATTCCTTAGGATTATGTGAATAATGTTTAGGATTTTATCTAAACTGAAATGATGATACCTATTTGAGACACACAGCCAATCAGATTTGGAATGGAATGTTTTTATACACACACACACACACACACACACACACACACACACACACACACACACACACACACACACACACACACTTGGATAGAATAGGTTCAGAGATATTTTATGAAACAGATTAGGAGCATATCCAGGTTAAGTTATACTTAAAATCTGGTTAAACCGAACTTGTGTTTAGTGTATTACAGACTCGTTAGGAGAAATGTGATTGTGGTCTTCAAAACATATGGTGAGGTGGCCAATTGTTCATGCAGTTTAATGTTTACTATTTATAATATTAATACAAGGGATAACGGTATGATATTAAAGATGAATGCTCCCTAGTCCAAAACTAAATGCACCTTTTTTCCAAAATGGAATGGCATGCTTGTTTGGAGTGAAGTAATTGAGAATTCGCTACATGAATTTGGATTGAAAATAAGTTTTGTAGCTCCAATATCTGATATTAAGGTTAAGTACCAGGCTCCTAGATGGCTTATTTTTACAGTGAGTCTTTAATATACAGGAGTTGAGCATAGGACCATGACCCTTGATGTTTATGTGTTGATTTTCATTCCAACTGCCTTTTATAGTCATTAGCATGTCATTCCAGTGCATGCAGGAGATAGCAGACTGTTAAGACTAAGAGAGCAGCAGCATCTGCAGCCAGGTGCAGTCCTTACCTCTCCAAATTGAACTCTGTCCAGACTTTGGCTGTGTCTTGATGTCCTGTCCATGAAAATCATAAACAAGAAAAGAAATGCAACATACCACTGAAGTCCAACACCATGTGGATCAAGTCGTGTTTACCACCTTCATTAATTCATTTGAAGTTTCACTTTTGGTATATGTACTATTTTTGTACAGAGTAGATTGTGACTTTGATATCTGACAAATCACTAGGGTCAATTAGTTCATCCTTAGCTTGTGAGTTGGATAAAATTAATGCTTGTGTTAAGTCTGTGGTCTTAACTTAAAAATTTTAATATACAGTGGATATAAAAAGTGTACACACCCCTGTTAAAATGGACTTTAATGGGCATGTTGGTGAAGTGAACAGAGGGGATGAAGAAGTGATGGGTAGGTATGGTGTTAAGGAGAGGAATGCAGAAGGTCAGATGATTGTGGATTTTATGAAAAGGATGGACATGGCTGTGGTGAATACGTATTTTAAGAAGAGGGAGGAGCATAGGGTGACGTACAAGAGTGGAGGAAGATGCACACAGGTGGATTATATCTTATGTATGAGGGCCAGTCTGAAGAAGATTGGAGACTGTAAAGTGGTGGCAGGGGAAAGTGTAGTTAAGCAGCATAGAATGGTGGTCTGTAGGATGACGTTGGTGATCAAGAAGAGGAGGAGGAGTATGAAAGCAGTGAAGGATTAAATTGTGGAAGTTAAAAAAGGGTGATTGTGAAGTGGAGTTTAGGGAAGAGTTAAGACAGGCACTGGGAGGCAGTGGAGAGTTACCGAATAGCTGGGTAACTACAGCAGAACTAGTAAGGGAGACTGCTAGAAAGGTGCTTGGTGTGACATCTGGACAGAGGAAGGAGGACAAGGAGACCTGATGGTGGAATGATGAAGTACAGGAGAGTATACAGAGGAAGAGGCTGGCGAAGAAGAAGTGGGATTGTCAAAGAGATGAAGAAAGTAGACATATGAGTATAAGGAGATGAGGCGCATGGCAAAGAGAGAGGTGACGAAAGCTAAGGATAAGCCATATGGAGAGTTGTATGAGAGATTGGACACTAAAGAGGGAGAAAAAGACCTGTACAGACTGGCTAGACAGAGGGACAGAGCTGGGAAAGATGTGCAGCAAGTAAGGGTGATAAAGGATAGTGAGGGAAAGGTGCTCACAAGAGAGGAGAGTGTGTTGAGTAGATGGAAAGAGTATTTTGAGAGGCTGATGAATGAAGAGAATGAGAGAGAGAGAGAAGGTTGGATGATGTGGGGATAGTGAATCAGGAAGTGAAACAGATTAGCAAGGAGGAAGTAAGGACAGCTATGAAGAGGATGAAGAATGGAAAGGCTGTTGGCCCAGATGACATACCAATGGAAGCATGGAGGTGCTTAGGAGAAATGGCAGTGGAATTTTTAACTAGATTGCTTAATGAAATTTTGGAAAGTCAGAGGATGCCTGAGGAGTGGAGAAAAAGTGTTTTGGTACCTATCTTTAAGAATAAGGGTGATGTGCAGAGCTGCAGTAACTACAGAGGGATAAAATTGCTCAGTCACAGCTTGAAGTTATGGGGAAGAGTAGTAGAAGCTAGGTTAAGAAGGGAGGTGATGATTAGTGATCAGCAGTATGGTTTCATGCCAGGAAAGAGCACTACAGATGCAATGTTTGCTCTGAGTGTGTTGTTGGAGAAATACAGAGAAGGTCAGAAGGAGTTGCATTGCGTCTTTGTAGACTTGGAGAAAGCATATGACAGGGTGCCTAGAGAAGAGTTGTGGTATTGTATGAGGGAGTCGGGAGTGGCAGAGAAGTATGTAAGAGTGGTACAGGATATGTACGAGGGTAGTGTGACAGTGGTGAGGACTGCAGTGGGAGTGACAGATCTGTTTAAGGTGGAGGTGGGATTACATCAAGGATCAGCTCTGAGTCCTTTCTTATTTGCAGTGGTGATGGACAGGTTGACAGATGAGATCAGACAGGAGGCCCCGTGGACTGTGATGTTTGCAGATGACATTGTGATCTGTAGTGAGAGTAGGAATCAGGTTGAGGAGACTCTGGAGAGGTGGAGATATGCTCTAGAGAGCAGAGGAATGAAGGTCAGCAGGGCTAAGACAGAATATATGTGTGTAAATGAGAGGGAGGGTAGAGGAATGGTGAGGATGCAGGGAGTAGAGTTGGTAAAGGTGGACGAGTTTAAGTACTTGGGATCAGCAGTTCAGAGTAATGGTGAATGTGAAAGAGAGGTGAAGAAGAGAGTACAGGCAGGGTGGAATTGGTAGAGAAGAGTGTCAGGAGTGATTTGTGACAGACTGGTACCAGTAAGAGTGAAAGGGAAGGTCTACAAGAGGGTAGTGAGACCAGCTATGTTATATGGGTTGGCGACAGTGGCATTGACAAAAAGGCAGGAGTCAGAGCTGGATGTGGCAGAGTTAAAGATGTTAAGATTTGCACTCGGTGTGACTAGGATGGATAGGATTAGGAATCAGTATATTAGAGGGTCAGCTCATGTTGGACAGTTTGGAGACAAAGCAAGAGAGATGAGATTGCGTTGGTTTGGACATGTGCTGAGGAGGGATGATGGGTATGTTGGGAAAAAGATGCTAAGGATGGAGCTGCCAGGTAAGAGGAAAAGAGGAAAGCCTAAGATAAGGTTTATGGACGTGGTGAGAGAGGACATGCAGGCAGTTGGTGCGACAGAGCAAGATGCAGAGGATAGGAAGAAATGGAAAGAGATGATCCGCTGTGGCGACCCCTAACGGGAAAAGACGAAAGATGATGATGACCCCTGTTAAAATGCCAGGTTTTTATGATATAAAAAAATGAGACCACAGTAAATCATTTCAAAACTTTCCCCACCTTTAATGTGGCTTATAACCTGTACAATTCAATTGAAAAACAAATCTAAGCAATGGAGTGCCTCCACTTCTAAAACAGGGAGTGCTAAGCCACCCCCTTAGAGAAAGAATTCACAGTGACTTCTCAACTCCACTCCTCACCTCTGACCAACTGCTTGTGCCCCTAGGAGGAAAACTTGCCCATCATGCAAAAAAGTGGACCACCATCACCAAAGACCGATGGATTCTCAACATTGTATCCCAGGGGTACAAATTTTACTTCCACTCACTGCCAACCCCAAAAGGGTTTCCAGACCTTCCTCCAAACTAGTGGGCAGAGGCACAAAACCAAGTTCAATCCTTGCTCTCCATAAGGGCAATTCAACCTGTTCCTGCAGAACAGATAGGTCAAGGGTTTTATTCCAGACTTTTCCTGGTACTCCGAAAAGAGGGCACTTGCACCCAATCTTAGATCTTTCCATTCTAAACAGCTGCCTGGTGGTACTAAAATTCAAAATGCTCACCCTTCAGCAGCTTCTTCCTATGCTGTCCAAAGATGCCTTGTTAACCACTCTAGACCTAAAAGAAGCCTATCTGCACATCCCTATCAGGAACTCATGCAGGAAATACCTATGTTTCAGGGCAGGCTCTATGCATTATCAGTTCTCTGCACTTCCCTTTGGCTTATCCACTCCTCCCAGAGTCTTCACAAAATGCCTGGCTCCAGCCATTGCCTGTGGCAGACAGAAAAAGACCCAAATTTACCCATGCTTGGATGATTGTCTGATTCAGGCAGACAGTCAGGAAAAGCTGTTTCAGCACCTGTCATTTGTAAAGAACATTCTATCCTCTCTGGGGTACACTGTCAACAAAAATAAATCAAAACTAGTCACTAGTCAAAAGATTGTATTCCTGGGAGCAAGCTTGGACACACCATCCCAGATGGCATTCCTTACTGCAGAAGAGCAGCCCTGTCTGACAGGCTACTTCACTCAAATGACCACCGGAACACAGCTATCCACAAGGAAAATCCTGCAAGCTCTAGGTTTCATGGCCTCTTGCATTCTACTCATTCCATATGCCAGACTGCATATGAGGAAACTTTATTGTTACTTAAAAAGTCTTTGGTGCCAACATTCTCAGGACCTAGAAACCGTAATACCTATCCTACCTTGTCTAAGGACAGAGTTTCTTTGGTGGGCAGCAGCATGCAACCACAACAAGGGACTTCCCTTTACACAACCCCACACTGCCCTGACCCTAACCATGGACGAATCAGACTATGCCTGGGGCACACCTGGACGACAAGTGCATTCAGGGCCACTGGATCCCAAGACAAATTCATCTGCACATCAACCAAAAAGAGATGCTTGCTGTTCAGCATGCTCTGACAGCTTTCAGATCACTACTCTCACTAGAACCCCTGCTAATATAAACAGACACCACAGTTGTGTGGCACATCAAAAAGCAGGGAGGAACCCACTTTTACCCACTCTGCAGGCTAGCCATGGCCCTGTGGAACATGGCCTTGGACATGCATATTCATCTGCAAGCTCAATTCCTACCAGGCAAACAAAACTCCCTGGCAGATGACTTAAGCAGAAATCTCCTAGACCCACACAAGTGACCATTAGACCCCAGCACCTTCAGCCTGCTAACCCAGAAATGGGGGACCCCAGAGGTGGACCTTTTTGCCTCCCCCTACAATTACCAGCTTAGCAAATTCTGTACCAGGACACCTCACAGCAGGGCCTGGAAAGTGGATGCCCTATCCTTCCAGTGGGTAAACCTCTCAATCTATGCATTTCCCCCTCTGCTTCTTCTGACAAGAATATTACCCAAGATAAGACAGGACAGATCAAGGGCAATCCCGATTGCCCCTGACTGGCCATGCCAGCACTGGTACCCACTACTGCACAGCCTGTCACCGGTGCCACCCTGGCAGCTACCCCAGATCCAAACCCTCCTCGCTCAAGGAGGGCTAGCTCTTGCATCCGCAACTGCAAACCCTGAATCTTGCAGTCTGGCTTATTCCATCAATTCTCTCCCATTTACCAGCCTAAGCAAGCAGGTGTTGGACGTCATTCTTGAAGCCAGAAGACCCAGTACAAGGAAATTCTATGCTGATAAGTGGAAAAGGTATTGTTCCTGGATTCAGTCTAAAGGAGAGGACACAGCACTGTCCTCCTTCCCTCTAATCCTGGATTACCTAACAGATCTACTCTACAGAGGCCTATCCTTCTCCTCCATTAAGATCCATGCCTCGGCCATCTCGGCTCACTACAACATTGAGCCACCTCTTTTCTCTCACCCTGTCATCAAACAGTTCCTGAGAGGGGCAAACAACTTAAGGCCACCAAGGAGAGCACCCAGCTCTGCTTGGGACCTTAACTTCATACTGGAAAAGCTCACGCTATGAGCCTGCAGCATCAGCAGAAAAATTTCTCTCTTGGAAAAAGCCTTGCTTCTGGCCATCACTTCAGCTATAAGAGTGTCTGAGCGACAAGCATTTATGGCTGTGGAACCCTTCATTATTTTTCATGCTGCCGGGGTTCCCTCAGGACTAACCCCTTCCGTTATGCCTAAAGTGGTGTCCAGTGTGGCTCTTAACCAATCTATCCATTTACTTACCTTCTACCCTAATCCTCAAAATAAATGGGAAAGAATCCTGCACTCCTTTGACGTGCACAGACAGCTCAGATTCTACCTTGATAGGACTAAGGCCTTCAGGAAATCTGACCAGTTACTAGTCAGTTTTGCACCAGGGGCAGAGGGCAAAGCCATTGCTAAACAAACAATTTCCAAATGGATAGCACACTGTAACCATTTCTCATACAAACACCATGGGAAACCAACCCCTCAGGGGGTCAGAACACATTCCACTAGGGCAACTTCTACCTCTACAGCATTCCTCAGGGGGTCCCTACCAGGAGCATTCTCGAAGCTGCTACCTGGAGTTCTGTACACACCTTCACCAAGCATTACCACCTGCCTATTTTTTCCAAATCTAGGGTGGAATTTGCAACTGCAGTCCTGCAGGGCATACTAGCCAGCCCCAACTCTTATTGACTGCCTCCATCCTTTTTTCAGCATTGGGAATCAACCCAAGTGTGATGACTGCAACAGTGAAACATGAAGAACATAGTACAGTTGTGTACACTTACCATAAATGTAGATGTTCGAGTGTATTCACTGTTGCTGTCCTGGTTTCCCACCCTCCAGCCCCCTTGTCTCTCTCCTCTCTATGTCTTTTTCTCCCCCCCCCCTTTACAGGGCTATTTGTATTGACTTTTTACTGGTGGTGTTTTTCCCACCATAACTTAGCTCCCTTTTTGGGGGGCTCCTGACATTTGGGGCAAGAAAACTGATGTAATGGTGTCAGCTGCCTGTTTTTATACCCCTGACGTCAGTCCTGAAGCGACAGCAACCAACGCAGAAATACTAAGTCTCTGGTATTCAGGCCGACCGAGGGCTACCTGCAGGCAGATAATCCAAGTGTGATGACTGCAACAGTGAATACACTCGAACATCTACATTTATGGGAAGTGTACACAACTGTACTATTCATAAACATCAAGCATGGAAGTTAAAAATTACTGACTTACCTGCCTGAGGCATAGTGCTTGCGTAGCCAGCATAGGATAATTCTGAGAAGCTATGAACTCTGGCCCTGTAAATGCAAGGACTTAAAGTTGGAAGTGCTCAAATTCAATTAAATTAGTGCAGTTTATGCAAAGGATGCAGGTGCCCAAGATGTAGAATGATGTGATGGTGGGCAGTTGCTAACATTTATGAGCTTTCAGGAACCACTTGTTGAAAAAGGTTTTGAATGTGTGTAATGTGAAAACTGTCTAAAATAGTGGGAAGTAGGTTAAGCTTAGCACCAAGGGTTTTGTAGTGGGTGATGGTCAGTTTTAATCTGATGTTGGATCTGGACCAAAGGATGGTGGTAGGTATTTTTTAGTAAAGGAATTGTGTTTTGTGAATGAACTGTATGAAGTCTGTACATGAACTAGTTATTAAACAGTTTAATCATCTTAAAAGATCTGAGCAAGCTAGGAAGGTCTCAGGCTAACAGTTGCCTTTGTGATTAGGTAGTATTTTTCAGCCTAGATCATCATGTTATGTAAGGAAGGATGGCATCTGCAGCTAGGTAGTAATTGGATTTTCTGGAAGCATGTGTGCCAATGAATAAAACATTTTTTAGCTTGTTTCATATTTTCTTAGAGGATAAGCTTATATTTGTCTTGCGAGATAAGATTGAAATACAGAAGAACATTGTGTGTTTGTTTCTGGATGAGTTCAGTGATTGGTAGACATTACTGTGCAAAACGATAGAAGTGAGATTGCTATAGTGTTGAATTTATTGTAACAAAAAAAAAAACAGACTTCGTTTTCTTGGTGTCCAGAAGAAAGTGGTTCAGTATAAGCCACATTCTAGGCATAATATGATCAAGGATTAGTTCAGACAGGCTGTTATCTGAGCAGTATGGAACATCATTGCTGATGTGTAGTATAATGAAGGCTTCTCTACAGTGAACTAGACTCCTTTTTTTATACACAACAGAGTAAAACACATTTGTAGCTTAACTGTAATGTTTTTTTTTCTTTCAAACACATTTACTTGAATTGTCACTTGTGACATGGGCAAATTTACATTCATATAAAAGTAATCAAACTATATTAACATAAACATTATACTTCACATATATTGTGATAATATCATATAACCTAAGCAATATTACATCAATTATTCAGTTTCTGTCTTTTTTTAAACAAGAAACAGCTTCATTAAGCCATCACTTACTACATAGGCACTCATACATTTATATAAATGAAAACAAACCACACTGACACAATCCTAGTTGCAAACACACAATCCTAGTTGCAAGCATTTTACATCACAAACCATACTGACACACTCCCAGTTGGAAACATTATACATCACTTACAATCTACCCATTCTTTCTCACTCAAACTAGTATACCTTCAATGTTGATATTATTAGCCATAACATATATAATTGTTATTGACCAGTTCATTGTAAATTTTGTAGCTGAAGTGTTGAATTAATGCTAACTATACATGGACTGAGTAAATAGTTCATAATTTGTCTGTGGTGGGAGTTGGGATGTTTGTTTGATTTCCAGGCCTGAGTGGTCAAAATATGTTTTTTTAAACCATGGGGAAAAAAAACAATGATTACCTGTAAGGTTGCCATTGTATATTATGGCTATACAGTTGTATAATTATGTTAAGGTTATACGTTTGCATAATTGTTACTGTTGTACAGTGATATTATTTTAAAAAGATGCCTTGCCCTATATATATATGTATATATATATATATATATATGTATATATATATATATATATATATATATATATATATATATATATATATTACATGCAGTTGTGTGATTGGAACCTGAATATTTCTTTGCCCATATGAGTGTCCAGAAATTGGTGCCATTTTTTTTTGGGGGGGGGGGCATAATTGTCCTTCTTTTTTGGTAGCTGCACTGATTTGTATTTTTGTTTTTACAAGTTTAATTTCTCTGAATAATTCTAGATTTATAGCAGTAAATGCTAATCCCTCCATTAAGTGTCTACATGTCTGAATGCAAATTAATGCTATTTAATGGTAGCATAGTGAAACAGATTTTTGCCTGTCTTGATCCAGCTACATGTACTTTTCCAGTCATATCATTTTTTAAACATTGTTAGATGGTTGGCACATTTGGGTACATTTTTAACTAGTAGTGTAGCATTCTTAATAAGACTGAATTATTTCCTGCTGTTGAAAAAAGTGCACACTTAGTGTTGCTTTAGATTCTGACAGAAAAAAAAGAAGGTAAGATTAGCTTGTAGTGCACACATTCAGGTGTATGACTGGTGTAAGATAGGTAACGTGTAGTAGAAATCATAGCCCGAGTACATCCACCATTTAATATCGCGTCTATATTACATAATGAAACTTAAAAGTTGGAACGTCATATAGTCGACACCATATGATCGAACTTTTAAACGTTTGAAAATGTAATAAAAAATAAGTAAACCAAAGAAAAACCTACCTGAATGGTATAAGCAGGGGGGGCAAGCCCTCCTGCACCCACCATCAGGGGCTTCACCCCCCCCCACACCCCCCGCTCTTTAAATATACCAACTCTGGCATTGCACTACAGTGCAGAAAAGGTAAATCTTCCCATTCCGCACTCTACAGAGATCTCTTTTGAAACGTTCAAACTTTTAAAATTTTGATCATATCATGTCGACCATATGACATTCAAACTTTTAAGAGTTCAACAACGTGATATAGACAGACCCCTAATATCATTATTACACTTAAGTATGTATTTGTTTCTATGCAATGTATTCAATTCAGTTCAATTCAGTGCATTATTTGTACACTTTTAATGGGCTTATTTAAATATTAAATTCTGCAATAATATCAGTTTACTGAGGTAAAATAACACCTAATTTAAATGCTAGTTATTTGTCCAGGTCACTGAAATCATTACATTTCCTTTTTTCTTGGAAAATGATCAACTAAAAAAAAATCAGACATAGCAGCATAATACTGTTTTGTATTTTTGCCTGGCACTGACCTTGTTGCCCACCTGTCAGTAGTACCAGGTTCTTTTATTTCCACTAATGATGGCACTGTTGAATCCCACATCACTCAATGTGAGTGTCCCCACTTTGTAGTGGGAGTGTTGCTTAAACAACATTCTAGCTGCAAGTCAATAGTGACTGACAGCCAGTTGGGTCATATAATGGAACTGGAGATCTTTTTTATGTTATACCGTAATTCAGTTTTGCGTATTGCATGGAAGCTAAAGCATGTCCATGTTGTTGCATGCTATGAAACAAGCCCCTGTGAATGGACTTGCTTGGCACTTTGCCCATTAATCTTATTCCATATTAACCTCCTGACTGTATTTAAGTAAGGGAGCTGTTCAAGAGTTGCCCATTTGTTCTTTTCTAGCCTGGCCTTCATTATTGTAGTCAAACCCTTAGTTGCTGTGAAACCGGTAGAAGCCTTATTTGCCACCAGGACACCAGTGTGTGTGTCTGGTTAAGTCATAATGTTTTAAATTTGAGAAACTCAAAGAATAGATGCTGAAATGTGTCTTTAATGTTCAGCAAGCTGTTTTAGTAAAGTGGACAATTATAATGTTGATCACTTATTTTAGAACTTATGTTATCTTGCTTAGAAATTGAACTGTAGCTTGCAGACTTGAAAAGGCTAAAGCACTTCTGTTTTGTAATGTGCTGTATTGGTAGCTACCTAATGTAGACGTTGATGCAAAGTGCACCGCTGATAACTACACAAGAAAAAAAATGTATTATTGTCATTGCTTATTATTATATTATCCTGAATGATGTATTTTGTCTTTGTAGTTACCTAACAAAGTAGTGAAGCAGACTACTCTGTCACTTCTGGTATTCATTCTTAAACGTGCTCTATGTAATATTGAGCATTGCTTGGCAGAGGAGGTGTGGCAGAGTTCTGAAATCTACACTCCTACGGGGATGGCTGAATTCTGTCAGCAGTACAGAGAAGCTCTAAGCAAGGTAAAATGCTTACCAAATTACACAAAACTGGCTCATCTCTTCAGAATTGTTTTACTGTTAAGATTAAGAAAATGTAATGCAGCTATTTAATCAAAATATATATTTCTGCTTTTTCAATGTAGAATTGTGCTTGATCATTAAGTGGAAGTGTTTTTATGTAGAAGTATTTGCAATATTTACGTTTTGGAACAGCTAGTGTGGTCAGATTAAACTCCTTCCTTTTTCAACTCATTGGTGTGACCCTGTCACAGGTGCAAAGTCTACCTACTTTTGTGTTCTAGGTTTTGTGCAGATTGAGACAATGAAAAATGTATTTGTCTGTCTTGTTATTGTAGGTGCCAGCTCCTGAGTAGCAGAACCTCCATTGGTAGATGGTGACAATTTTTGAAAGTTTGTTTAGACTTTGGCTGTGTTCCCTTTATTTTGATCACGTCGTCACCATCACTATTTGTATAAACGCATGAGCAGCTCTTCTCCATCCTTGGCTCAATGTTTGCTTTCAGGTGGATAATGCCTAAAGCCTAGAAGGCATGTTTTTTTCTGGTATCACCCAGAACAGAATGATACAGTTTGCAGAGTTACAGTACAAAAGATGAAAAATGAAAGGAACAGTTGGGCAAATGCAGTATAGCTATCTAGAACATAGGGCTATATCTGCAGCAATGTAGATCCTGGTAATGTGCACTTAAGGATAATTAAAGGTGATTTATACATCTTTTGCATAAGTTACGCGATAGTTTATCAACTGACTTTATCCTGATTATTGTTTAAGCAAGAAGACAAAAATACTAAGAAGCGTAAAAGCTAGGCAGTTTACATTTTAACAGAATTACAATTGATTGTATAACTAGACAGCGAATAGAAACATAAAAATAGAGTTATAGAATAGTATAAGAATTGAATAATGATAGTTTGATAAGGTTCACATGTGGGTACAAGAAAAAGAAAAGGTGGTCATAAAAGGCCCCTGTACAGAGGGTTGGTCCTGTGGTGCTGAGGGTTAAAGCCCTGACTGTTACCCAGATGATCTAGGATAGACTGATATTCTTTTATTGAATATCTAAACAGCAGTAGTAGCTTTATGAAATTTACTCATACAAGTAATAGAGAGGGGATAGCGTACTTAGATACCTATATTTCTAATGGAGTAAGTAGATTTAAGTCATGAATATATAGGAAAAGTATCTTCTCAAATAGCTATCTTGAATATTCAAGTAACCACCCTAGAAAATTAATGCAAAATATTTTCAAGGGACCCTATAAGAGCAGCTCGCATGACCTCTACTTATATAGATACGATAGATGCGTTGGAATTCATTACTTGTTTATTTAGGGAAAGGGGATATCCTAAACATATGATGGAAGATGTTAAGAAGTATGTAGCTGAAGAATGGGGCAATAGATATCCCCCCTTTTAGGTTCGAAAAATGGGGGGGATGTTGCTTTTGTCTTGGTTAATAAAGGCAATGTTAAAGATATTAATTATCAGCGAGCTTGCATACTTGAATACACTCCCCATGTTAATAAGATCAAAGGTATTTTGACTAACAATTGGAATGTCTTGATGGCAGACAATGATATTAAGGATATTATAGGTGATAAGCCCACTTTTGGGTTTAAGATGGGCTGTAATATTAAGAAGTACTTGGAACAGGGTAGTGTTGGAAGGGGGGTTAATATAAGAACTAAACATACAACAAATGTGGTTGTTGTAATCAATGTCATGCCATATTGGAGGAAGAAGGAATTATTTTGAATAATACAAATAAAACTAAAATTAAATTCAGGCAAGGTAATTGTAATTCTAAATTATATATAATTCTACATTATATATAATATATTTGGCCAAGTGCATGACATGCACATGTTACTATATAGGAAAAACCGAAAGGAGTCTCAAAAAAAGAATTTATGACTATCTATATAGTATCAGGAGAATGGACAGCAATAATGCCTTATGTAGGCATATAGAAAAATGTGGGATGGCCATGCATTTAAATTTGCCATTTTGGAAAATATAAAGATGGATCCACGGGGGGGGCAACTACAAAGCTACCTTGGGTTACAAGGAGGTTTGGTTGCAATTGCTAACAGATGTGTCTACACTGCCTGGTCTTAATGATCATATACCTATTAAACCAGTTTTGGTTAAAAGGAATTAAACAGAGTACGGAAGCTGTATTTTAACGTGTTGTATTAACTTTAATAGTTGATTAACGTTATATTAATCATAAATACTAATTATTTTGTATTCATTTTGTTTTTTATATGTATTAATATTAAGATATTCTGATGTGATGAGGTGCGTACATCAAATATTTAGATATAAGTTAATGAATTAATTAGTAATAATGTTTAACATATTCTTAGAGTACAGGTTCACTTTAAGGGAAGCTGCGTTTTTATGATAAGTGATTTTTGGCACCTAAAAATGGGGTATTTAAATGACTTGTAGTGTTTAAACGTTGTTATGATGAAGCCCACGTTTAGTGGGTGAAAGCGTTCAACTTTCGTTTGTTTTACACATTAAAGAAGTGTTTTACTGATCCGTCTGGTGGTGTCTTCCTGTGGAGTCTGAGGCAGTCAGCATTCAAGTTGTTGTGACTTCTTGGTTGTTATTTGTAGGCTGAACACTTCATTATTTCTTAATGAGACTATATCTTTAACTAGTGTTTTGAAAATGAAGGCATATAATAGATAATTGAAAAAATATTTTAATTATTTAATTGTTAATGGGTTTTAAATTAAGCGTATAAAAGGGTTGGTTATTGTAATGTGATTTGTCTGAAGAAGGCTGGAACTTCTAGCCGAAAGCTCTTACCATTAAAGATTTTGTGTGTGGATTACCTGGGCTGCTGCCTTTTATTTTATTCTAGTGTGCTTAGTAGTTCAGGTATTATTATAATAGTTAGTTATTACATAGTTAGAGTGTGTTTTTTTCAGGCCATCGTGTTTTGGCCTTTATTTTGATAGATAAGCCGTTACGGTAGTTACTTAGATATATATTACTAGAAATTGTGTTATTTCGTGTGTTTTTTGATGGTCGTTTGTATTTATCCCTTATATCCTTACTCCCTTTTTATTGGCTTGCAGTGTGTTTTGTATACAGCTGTGTATTAACTTAGTGGTTTATATGTATATATATATATATATATATATATATATATATATATATATATATATATATATATATGCAATTAAATTTGTTTTCTGATATCTAGCTTCACGTTACTAATAATTGTAAGGTTACCTGAACTGTTGATTGTGTGTGTGACCTTTTGATTTTGCTTTAAGGCTTGTTTAAATTAGAAAGCCTTCCTTCAGTTGGTTCCTGTTTAAGTTTGAGGGTGTCTTTGTGTGTGTGTGTGTGTGTGTGTGTGTGTGTGTGTGTGTGTGTGTGTGTGTGTGTGTGTGTGTGTGTGTGTGTGTGTGTGTGTGTGTGTGTGTGTGTGTGTGTGTGTGTGTGTGTGTGTGTGTGTGTGTGTGTGTGTGTGTGTTGTGTGTTGTGTGTTGTGTGTATATAGTGTCATTGCCATAATGTCAAAGCAAACAGTTGGGAAACCATCTAGTTTCGAAAAATGTCCATCATGGATGGGCATACAGGATGCTTCTATTGTTTAGGAGCAGTTCATCTGTAGGAAACATGCTCTATATGTCATTCTTTTAGCTTTAGAGTCTTACAAGAGCGTAAGAATAAGTTGATTTTGGAAGTTTAATTAAATCCTTTTTTGAGGAAGCCTTGGACAAGGCTCAAAGTTCACCCAAACCTCATGCAAAGAGGTCTTCTCCTACATTGTCGAAGCCATCGACAGAACAGACCGAGATGTCTCCCAACAATCTCTAAAAAATCTGATGAAGACAGGCCTACCATTTCGGTTCCGTGTGTGTCAGAACCGATGGTCTTTACATTTTGGAGCAACTCACCTGCTTTGGAGCCGGTCTCCCCGACTCTTAGGTCGCCTCTGCTCCAATCAGTGGCATCGACTCCATCTTCCAGATCCTCCAGGAGCTTATCAGGCTTTGATGTGGATCGTGTGGTGCAGAGGTTACTGCAGACACCAGAGCTTGCTAAATTGTTGTCGGAACGGACTCAGGTGAGCTTGGAGCCGACAGTGCTCATTCCTGTATGTTCCGTTCCTCCTCTGACTCCAGTCTGAGTTTCGGAGCAGAAAAGCTTGACACCGACAGTGATGAAACCGACGGAACAGAGATCTTCTAAAGTTTCTTTGATTCTGATTGCCCTGACTACCTCGGAGCCCACCAAGGTATCTAGGAGCAGACACTCACCAGTCTGATCCGGGGGGGGGGGCAGTCGGACCGAGGCTCTTTCACCTCCAACTCTACCTCTTGGAGCCTCGGCTCAAGTGAGCTCGGGCTCCTACCTCGGCTTCGGAGCCAACCCTTGTGGTACTGGGGGATCACCAGATTCTTCCGAACCTGGGATTGTATTGGGCCCTGGGAGGGGGGCTCTGTCCCCATGGACATCATCTGTATTGTCGGAACCAAGCCTTCCATCCCAGAAAGCAATGCTATCTGTCCCTGCACGGACAATTACCCTACACAGTAGAAATCCTGGGCCTCAGAAACCCCCATTGGGTGAGACCCTTTCATCTGAAACCTTTCCGGAATGCCCCACCGAAGAGGTTCCCTGGAAGAAAACATGCAAAAGGAAGCATATAGACTCCCCAGATTAGTCTATTGCATCGGACGTAGACCTCAAGGAGTCAGAAGGGTCCCCACGGTCTTGCCCTCTGAAGATGTATCCTTTGCAAACATCTTGGAAATCCTTAGACAGAGAGGTGGCTGGAAGCCCATTATCCCTTCTGATGAGGAGTCCATGTACTTGAAGGCTTTTGGGTCTTGACCTTCAGCCACCTGGGTATCTCCATCTTTTAATGAACCTCTCCCTCGATGGCCGAACAAATTTATCACAGTGCCTGATGACAAAACCTTTCTAACTAAAGGAGTGCATGTTGATGCTATGGTGGTGGTGGCAGCCACGAATAAGGAATTATTTGAGACTTTTACATCTGTCCATCCCCCGAATAAGGAGATGAGGACCATGGACAGGTATGGGAAGCGCATGTTTTCCACAGTGGCCTTCACCCTTAGGTCCCTTAACTACCTCATGCACTTTACGAGACTACAGAGAGATCTACTGAAAGAGCTAGCTTTTACTCTATAGGGTACAGTAGTTGCGGGGGTAGCAGACAAGATTTCCTGCCAGCTTGCCACCCTAAATTCAGTGGTCAACTCGTCCATGAGGCTCGTATCTTATGCAGCCGATGGAGCGAGCAGGTCAGTGGGTTCCGGAATTGCTCTTAGGAGACATTCCTGGATGCGCATGTGTAATTTTGCAGAGCCCTTCAAGTCATCCTTTGTCATCACCCCATTTGATGGCTCGTCCTTATTTGGACCTAAAGTAAAGGAAACACCAGATGTGAGCAAGGAAAGACTTTCGCTGCCATAGGAGTCCGTTTTTCTGCACCTTCTAGACCCTATGCCAAGGGTCAAAAGGGAGGGAAAATGTGGTTTCGAAAATCCCAGAGGGCCTTTCAGGACACATGGTAAACCTTCCTCCAGGGGCAGAGGAAGAGGTAATAATGGAAGACGCCACCCACATGGCACAGGGGGTCCGCAGAACCAGGGTGACTGCAGTTCTTACTTCGGTAAACCCTTTCAGTGCTTCTGAAAGGAGGCCTACCATTATATCCAGAGGCTACCCAATCCTCTTTTCAATGCCACCTTTACAAACACAAAAAATCCCGGATGTTCCACCCAGTCACAGGGATCAAACAACTATAGAAATTCAAAAGTTGCTAGAAAAAGTGTCATCCAGTCCGTCTCCGCAGACCAGATAGGATCCGGAACTTACTCAAGATTCTTTTTAGTTCCAAAGAAAACAAGGGACTTGCGACCCATATTGGATCTCAGCAGACTAAACAAGTCAGTAAAGAAGACAAAATTCTGGATGGTCACGTTGCAGTCAGTACTTTCCTTTTTAGGGAAAAACAACTGGATGTGCTCAATAGACCTCCAGGATTCATACTACCCCATCAAAATGGACAGGCCATCAAGGAGGTACCTGCGCTTTCGGCTGGGAGCCAGTCATTACCAATTCCGAGCTCTGCCCTTTGGTCTCACTACAGACCCCAGAGTGTTCACCAAATGCATGGCAGTCGTCTCACGGCCCACCTGAGGCATCAGGGATTCCGTGTGTTTCCTTATCTAGATTACTGGCTCCTAACCGACACCACCAAGCACTTACTTATTCAGTCGAAGGACAATACCTTTGAACTATGTGCTCAACTTGGAATTTCAGTGAATTACGAAAAGTCTGCCTTATTGTCATCACAGCATATCAATCTTATAGGCACAGAAATAGATATAACAAACATGATGGTCAGGTTGCCACCAGAAAGGATCCAAACTCTTCGTCTCCAGATCCGGGACCTCCTCTTCAAGCCCAAAGTACAAGCAAGGACAGTCCTAAAAGTATTGGGCACTATGGCAGCAGCAATAATGGTGATTCCCTTAGCCAGATTACACTTGAGAATCCTCCAGTGGATGCTGTTTACTCAATGTTCCATGCAAGAGCTACCCATGTCCCATTTGATAACTCTGATGGAAACCTGCAAGAAAGATCTTCATTGGTGGTTTCATTCAGATCAAGTAACGATGGACTGACCCATAGTCCCCCCTGTTCCGTTAGATACATTGACCACAGACACTTCCCAGATAAGGTGGGGGGGCACTATCAGGGAAGAACAGCCCAAGGCAGAACCACGAGGCTCATTTGCACATCAGTGTACTAGAGATGTGAGCAGTGCTCATGGTGTTGCAAGCATTCCAGGACTCCTCCGACTGGTACAATTGCAGTACAAACACACAGTATGTCAGTAGTGGGGTACATGAACAAACAAGGAGGAACCAGATCTTACCCACTCTGTTGGGAGGCTCTGAGAGTATGGCAGTGGACGTCATCTTCTTCTGATAGCAGCGCACATCCTGGGGAAATCCAACGTGATAGCGGACAAACTAAGCAGAGCCATTCTGATGCCACATGAGTGGTCCCTGAAGAAAGAAATAGCGGAGAGGATATTCCGCAGATGGGGTCAGCCTTGCTGTGACCTATTCGCCACAGCCACAAATGCAGAATGCAGCAGCTACTTTGCCCTGATTCCCCATCCGGGGGAGTTCCCGAGGGATGCACTTTTACACGATTGGCCACTGGGACTTCTTTACACATTTCCACCCTTTCCTTTAACACCCAAAGTTCTCCAGAAAGCCAGCAGTCTGGGAAGGACCTTAATTCTAATAGCCCCATTCTGGCCTCGTCATGTATGGTTCCCCTTCCTGAAGCCTCATCTCCTGAAAGAACAATGGATTCTGGACCCAGTGCCAGACCTTCTCACACTCCCATTGGGGAAATTCCATCCATCTCTTTACTCTCTAACGTTGACAGCATGGCTGCTCCAGTTCCCAATATGGCCAGGTTACACAACTTTACTCCAGAGGTTTGCCACATAATAATTTCTTCTCATAAGATTTCTACGAAGAAACTGTACTGCCAGCCTTTACTCCAATCTCATGTGACAGACTGAATCAAGGTCATATATTTGTAGCATTATACATATTTTTTCTATATGCTTTTTCCCACCTCTTGCAGTAGACCATTGAGCCACCCCTAACTGGACTGAAGCCCATTTGTTCCTTAGGGGTGAGGTGTTCCTCTCAAATTCACTAGGGCAAGAGCTGTCTAGAAGGGTCATCATCCAGGGTAACATTTAGGAGTTTGGTGCTCTTGCCATCATCCCAGCAATGTCTTTTTATATGAATATCTACCCCTTTTCTTGGATAGCAATGTAGGTACCTAAGTCACAGTAAGGGCCGCCTGTGTTCCTCTGTCCATTCATGCTTGCTCCTTCATGTAGCCACAGGGCATACCATTGACAGTTTGGATGATCATGCCCACATCACCCCTGCATCAGCCTCTGCTCTTTCAATACTGTCCTTACCTCACAGCTGTGATCCAGTCATAAGATACGGCACGAGCCAGTGTGGATCTACTCCTTCCCCATAGGATTGGCACTCCTATCTTGACGCCCTGTGTCATCAAACACCTGACTTACTAATAAGAACTCTTGGACCATAGTCAGTCCTCTTTGCTACTGGCACGGCTATACTGTATTTTTTTTTTCACATAATGCATTGCTTGATGTTTTACCATGCACTGCATTATAAACTTTTATGTGCATTATATTATGCATGTTGCATCATGTAGTATATTAATTTATGTATTGCTTACATTATTTATATTTGCCACATAGCATATTGACTAAAGAGAGTCGTTAGACCAACCTATTAACCGAGTTAAATTAATTGGTGAATGAGTAAACTTGCCAGAGCATTTGATAAAATAACCGTAATATTCTTCTTTACTGTCTCTCACACTGTAGACTTGGGGAAATCCATGATAATATGGTTCATTAGGTATTTGAATAATTAAACTCAAATTCTTGGAAGGGCCAGTAGTGCTACTACTACTTTTCCTTGTTGGTTTTCGCAGGATTCTGGCCATGGTTCCCCCCTGTGTGTGTGTGCGTGTGTGTGTGTGTGTGTGTGTGTGTGTGTGTGTGTGTGTGTGTGTGTGTGTGAATGTATGAGAATGTATAAGCTACTGGTGATGGCTCTACTACTTTTCTGTTGTGCAGCAGCTATAGCTGGTGTCTCTTAACAGTCTTCAGTTAATGTGCATTAGTCATGTTCTGAAGCATCTTTAGTTTATAATTGTATTCCATCATACTTGTGTTAAAGCTAAAAGTGACTCTGCAAAAAAATGAATATTATAGTGTTTTGTCTGATTTTCAGTTTCGTTGTTTTCTCATTTTTTTTCTCTTTAACTACAACAAAATTATGTTGGTCTTAGTGATTTTTATATGTGCACAAAGCTTTCTGGGTAAGCAAAACTAACTTCTTTTGAAGAGCTGTTTCTTAGTTTGGTTTTAATAGTACATTATCAAGTGTGAATTTTTAACATAGGTTCATTCAGCTACAAAACCTATTTGTAGGAAACAATCCCCTACCAATGCATTTAGCATGAAACCACAGTAAAGCCTATATATTAGTTTAAGTAGTAAAGTATTGTGGTGGTGTTTTTTTCATGATGTCATGGTAGGGATTTTCATCTCTAAGAAGAAATATCAACTAAAAAAGAAAAAAAACACTTTTTGCATCAAAAACTATCTTAAAGAGCAAAGATGTTGTATCCACCTTCAAGGGTTTGTTACGTACACTTTCTTCAGAAGATGACTAGATACACTTTGTTTCAGCAAGTTGTAGTCCTGGTTGGTTCAGTGTGGACTTGTATTGAGCACAAAAGAAACTAAAGCAAAGGTGGCTTCTAGATGTGTGAAGAAAAAAAGTTCTCATTAGAAAAATAAGTCCTTTCTGGAAATTGTATAACTACTGATTGTCACCCTTGATTAACACCTGAAATTGATCCATTATATCATTCACAATTAAAAGCTCAGAAAACAGCAGCTTTGTACATTTTATAAAGGGAAAAAAAAGACCTAAAATACTAAAGTACAAATGGCCAAAATCTACTTCGTTCCTAAGCTTCTGGGGACCTCCTGCACCTTAGGAAATCTTCATTGTACCCAGTTTACTGGCTTAAATCCCTTAAACAGTGTGCTGTAATGAGATGGTTTAATTTGCTTTACGATAAATCTTTAAAACTCATCAGTGTGTGTCTCACTTAAGTCTTTGTAGTGACTGAATATGAAGCTATTAACTTGAAAAACAAAACTGAGTGTGACCTTTTCTCTTTGGTTTCTTTACGGTAAGAGCCTTTTGTTTGAAACTTGAAGTGGAATGGTACGCTGTCTTTTATAAACTCTGCTCTGGTGATAACTCCTTACTAAAATTCCACCCTCTGATCATCCACCAGGCTCAATCTTTGTTCTTGGTAGTGGTCTCAAACTAAATGCACTTTCTTTCTTTCTTTTTTTTAAACACCCTTTTTAAATTGTCAATTAAGATGTAGGCAAAACATATATTAACAGAAAATAAAACCCAAACCTATTAAAATTTTTTCCATTTACATACATTATACATTGCATGTTGTTTTTTCTTTAACTATTATCAGTCCAACAGTACATAATTTGCTCAGTTCCTGTCCTGCTTTAAACCTCACTACTGTTCCTCCTGAACACTATTCTGTATGTATTTTTCCCAGTTTCCATTTTTCTATGTAATTTGCCCCTTCCCTTTTCTAAAGATCTATCTTCCAGTTGTATCTCTTTTATAGTGTACAATTGATTTAGACTTTGATTTCCATTTCTAGTAATTACTTTTTTGGCAACCAACAGAATTAAACTTTACAAGGCCTTAATGCGTCTAGGCAGTTCATGACTGGTGTTTCAATTCAAAAGAATAATTTCCTTAGTTATAGCCATTTGATCACCCAGTATTTCTGACAGAGTACTCTGTAGGGAATTTTAAAAATCTGCCATCTCATTTCACTCCCAAAACATATTCACAGGTTCACAGATTAATACTAGGCTAACTGCCCTTGCGAGCCATTTTAAGCCTAGCCAATTATCCCTTGTGAGACTCAAACCTTGTGTTTGTAAGGCAAACACTTTAACCATTAGGCCACCCTCCCAACCCCTCAGTTACCTCTTTTTTACCCATCTCACCTTTAACCTTTCCTGTCTACCTAAGGAAAACATCTTTAAAGTTTACTTGCAGTCTAAAAATACCTTTGCAAGCCCTTCCAAGCAAAAATCCTAAACCTTCTGGACTGTTTTACATACTTGGAAGCCATACATATCTCCTTCCATTGTTCCCTTGTAAATAGCTTTTCCAGTCTCTCTTCCCAATCTTTTCTAACCTCCTTTGAGTGATTTTTACAGTTCTCATGCCATATTTCCTATACCTTTCTAATTATCCCTTTTTAGTAGCTGCTTCTGTTTTAGACTAAACTAAAAACTCTGCTAGAGTATCCCTTTCTCTTTGCCTGTACTCTGATTTCAATCATGGATTGGGAAGTCAGTTTCTTGCCTGCAGTCGAAATGTCTTTTTGGCCTCATTCCACTTTATTACTTTTCCCTCTGCAGTTATTTACTCCCAATACCTTAGTTCCTTTGCCAATTTACTCCTGTAAATTCCAACCTCCTGTTGCCTGTTTTCCATACCCCTACTTGCAATCATCCCTGTTGGCAAAATTTCCTTTCTCCATTCCCATGTTGGTTTAGTTCTTATAAAAATTTCTTCTACTTTATGAATATAATAATCTGTACTGTTCTTACTCTCCTTAAAGATCTTCATCCAAAATCCCACTCTCTCTCTCTATTTCTTGAGCTCCCCCCATGTTTCATCATCATCCTTTTCCACTCTGAATTATAACCTTCTGCTTGTGTTGTATGAGCCTCAACTGTGTAGTGCTAAAACAGCCCTTCAAATCAGGTAATTCTAAACTACCTCATTTTATTAGAAAGATCAACATATCCCAATTAACTCCTGCTATATTCCTCTCTCAGTTAAATTCCTTCAACTCTTTATCAGTGATTGTCCACAACATCTCCTCTGCTTGATTAAAAAAAAATATCTAAATTGTATATAAAACTAAAGGGACTAAAAACATTTTCACTGCTTTTATATTTCTGTTCACACTGATAAATGAGCTTCCAGTTTCTCAGTTTTTGTATTGTCTTTAGTCTCGTCCAACATATCCTTAGCTGCCACAACTGAAGCCTTTTTTAATCCATACTCCTAAATATCTTATTGTGTCCCTATAAATACAGGAATTGCTGAACAAATTTGTGTGTGGGTGCATCATTTATGGTTATAGCCTTTGTTTTATCTTTTTTAATTTTATATCCTGAAAAGTCTTGAAACTGTCTCAAAAAATGCCACAGCACTGAGATGTCTGTTCTAGTTTTATCCTGTACAAAATAATGTGATCTGCAAATAAAGCCAACTTTGCCTGATTACCATATCAGTTAACATGCTTGAATTTCCCTTATTTTCTTTACCAGTGGCTCTAAATGTAAAGCATATAGCATAGGGGAAAGAAAATACCCCTGCCTGATTTCTCTTTTCAAACACAACTTATCAGGCAGGGACCCTCCCACTTTAGTTTTTGCCTCCGATCCTTCATATGTCAACCTAATTTACATTATTATATCAGGAAATGCAAATACATCCATTGCTCTACTCATAAAATCCCAGCTTACTCTGTATCAAGACCCATCAACAACAGAAGAATTTTCTTACATTCTGCTTCCTTCTTGGTCATCATTGTTTTATTAATGTTGTCAAATGTTTGCCAACCCTCCACAAAACCACACAGATCCATGTCTGTTGAATGTGGCTATATGTTTGCTATTCTTTTAGCTAGTATGGACATAAACACTTAATATCATGGTTTAAAATTGAAATGGGTGTATATGAAGCTGGGTCTGATGAGTCTTTACTGAGTGGGAAATGCAGCTTTCAAAGCTGTTGATGCTTCCCTTCTTTTAAAATAATGTTAAAATCTTCAAGATCATTATCACTTTCTTCCATAACTTCCGTACTTCCACAGGAATACCATCAGTTCCTGGAGACTTTCCTGCAGATTGATTATATTTCACCATTTTTATCTCATTTTCTCCTATCCTAACTCTCAGTTGTTGAGCCTCATCTACCTCTAACTTGGCATAATTAAGTCTTCCTTAAATATTTCCATTAGTGTTCTTTCTTGATTTCCACATTTTTCTGCTTTATACAGAATATAGAAATGTTGTCCAGGTTCCTTCAACAAATTTCACATCTTCCATGCCAAATGTTTTCATAAATTTAATTAGAAGTCTACCCTATTTGTCATATTTGCCTTTGTAAAGTCCCCCTGATACAACCCTCACTATTGCAAATAAAGTTTTAGTTCCCGCCTCTAAGTAGTATTCCCGGTTAAAAGTGGATTATTTTTCTTAAAATTTTCTTTAGCTGTAACTTAGTAGCAGTTTTTGGTGGAATATAAGTACATGCCAACATAATCTTCCTTTCTTGCAAATAACACCTTTCTACCTCCTTTCTAACAATATTGTCTTTTTTTCTTCTTCTCTCACTATTGGACTCCCTCTAGCAATCGGTATTATTATTACTCCCTTTTTCTATTGTCCCTCATATTCTGCTGAATATCCACCCTGAAATCCTTTCTTTGTCAAATTCATATGCTGATTTCTTTACAATTGTGTCTCCTGCAGAGTTGCTATTTGCATCCTGCATTTCTTAATATAATTCAGTACTCTTTCCATTTTGACTATACCTGTAGGGCCATTTATGTTCCAAGATAATATGGATACCATAGCCATTATGATAAAAAGCTGTTGTTTCCACCTATAGTACATGATCGTTTTTTTGAATACGAGTTTCCAGGTTTGTAATAGATTTTCAGAACACCCCATCCCCTGTTAACTTAGAACAAATGCACTAAGCTATATTCATGTTCAAAAAAGTTGTTTAACCCCCCCCCCCGATGGGAACAGTTGCTCCAAATCAGCAACTGTACCTACAGGTGTTACATAACCTGAAATTAAAGTTCCCCATGCTAAAGTGCATATTCCCACTTACACTGATTGGTATCATAGGTGGTTACTGGGCTATTGACCTGAAGGTCTTTATAAGCCTAGCCATGTGTACCCAATATAATACTAGAGAAACCCAATATAAATTTTCATGCCAAAACTCGAGATCTTATTTATCAATGACTGCTCATATCTAGGAGGGTCATAGGTGAAATGTCCACCAGGAATTTACCATTTCCCATCCAGTCATTTAGGCTACCCTTAAACATGGTCATAGAGGGGCTCTGTTTGATGTGAACTGGTAGCCTATTCCAGAGGAGTGGCAACCTCTAACAGAAGTATCTTTCTGTCCAGCAGTTCCTGTTTATGTCACAGGTCAGGTTAAGCGGGTGACCCTTGCCCCATTTGACTTGCAGATGTGCAGCATTTCCATTAGGTTTGGATTCAAGACTACTCTGTAGGCCAGACACAAGTCTCCTTTAAGTAGTCTGTATGCTGTTGAGTACAGTGACAGTTACTTCAGTCTGTCAGTGTATGACATGTGGTGGAGACCCTGAATTTATTGGGTAAGAAATCTCTGAGGTCTTTCAAGTTGCTGCAGTCGTCTGGTAAGGTACATATCAAAGGGAGCACTATACTCAATTATTGGTCTGATGAGTGTCTTATACAGGAGATTTATGACCTTTTGCTCTTGCAGCAGTGCCTTTGTTAATGAGGTTTGTGACGTAGAATGCTTTCCTTACCACATTAGACACGGTGGTCAAAGTTAAGACTACAGTCAACTTGTGTTCCCAAGTCTCTCACTACTGAGTTGTTACTTAATATATTATTTGTATGATAGTCTGGATAATCTGCAGGGATACTGCTTTCAATGAAAGGGATCATAATACATTTTTTAGCTATGAGTTTGAGTCCATGGCTTTGGCATCAGTCTTTGGTTTGCGTAAGTCCATCTTGAAGTATATTCACGTTGTTTGGGGATTCAGTGATTGCTTCTAATTTGCAGTCGTCAGCAAACTTAGTCGGCCACAGTCCCTCTGTTTTTGCCTGAACTTCTGGGAAAGTATATTCCAGACAATAGGGTACCCAGCACTGACCCCTATGACAGGTCTGCTGGTTGAGGTAAAGTCCCCAACTTTGACCGAGTGTGCTCTGTTGATGAGCCAGTTAGCAATCCACCTGACAGCATATGGGCTGATATTCAACTGTGAGAGTTTATCAATGATGCCCGAATGTGGGATTTTGTCAAAGGCCTTGGCTAAGTCAAGGTAGGCTGCATGCACAGATTTGCCTTCGTCTGTGCCTCTGGTGACATTTTCAAAGAAGTCCACCAGGTTTAACAGGCATGACTTCCTTTGACAAAACCAAACTGTGTCTGATCAAAGGTTTGGAGATCACCTATATCCTTATTTATAAGGTCCATGATGATTTGTTCCATGGCCTTACAGATAAGGCTGGTTAAGCTTATGGGTCTGTAGTTCCCAGGGTCTGTTCCTCTATCCCCTTTATGTAGGGGGATGTTGTTTGCTGTTTTCCATTCAGTAGGGACAAAACCATGTCTGCTCTTATTACTGTTTCCCCCTATTTGTGAAAAACAGCTTGTATGATTTCAGAAAACATTTAACTTTTAGCCCCATGAAAAAGTGCACCGGCAATCTTTAAATAAAACTAAATTGTATACACTGTTCTGTTAAATGCATTAAAGTATTCAGGCTGCTAGGTAGGCTACTGTCTCTCTTTCACTTCCCATAATTTCAAACTTTATTTTTCACTGAGGTGCTTGCCTTTGTACATATACATGTTGCATTTCCCTCAGCAATGGATGCTTAGAACTCTTGACTAATTGCTTTCCCTTGCTGACAGCTCATCTCCATGTAAAAGTAACATCTTTGCAGGTGCATGAAGGAATCTTTGTAAATTTCACTCAGAACAGAATGTACAACTGCCTTCAGTTGCAGACTTCTTGATTCCCACAGATATGTGGTTGTGGAAGAAAGACAAAATATCTTTGCAGATGCAAGCAACTTAGCATTTTTATGGCTTTTTTTTGTCTTATTTTGGGGTCTATATTATATGAACGAAAGTTCATATACTCGAATGCTGTGAACAGCAAAAATGCCAGACTTTGAACCCTTTATTGTGGGGGGCTGTGCTCCCTACACCCCCCGCTAATTATATATACCAACTCCGAGATCGCACTACAGTGAGGAAAGGGTAAATTTCCCAATCTTCACTGTACCACGATCTCACAAAAAACGCATCGATGAATGCCATTTTTGCGTATATAGCCATTCAATATTTTGAACTTTCATTCTTCTAATGGGAACCCTTATTTTTAAGCCTTTTTGTTAGCAAAACCTTTATAGATTAAGCTAAGGGTATTCATCTAGACGTCCACCCTTGTAAAAGTAAGAGAAATTGTCTTTATTCTACATGTAATATAATTAATGCACTTTTACACCCCACCCCCAGCAAACACCACAGGATATTAATTTAATCTTGCTTCTCTTCAGCCTTTTTTCTCTCTATATACTGTAAAGCCAATATTTCTTGCAACTAGAAAAGTACTTAAGTACTTCAATTTTAATACATACAACAGTCACAGAAAGAAATCCCTGTCCCATATTTAAAATACTTCGATACACTCTGTACAAAACTGCTTTTTATGTGACATGCAGTTTTATATATTTTTTTTATACAAATGTTAAGAATAAAATGTTTTACTTGGTTATATTTTTCCTTTTAGTATCTTTCTAAATGTTAATGACGCAAAGTGGAGTATATGCTTTCCAGTCCACTCGTATGTTTAAAATGTTAGCAAAAGTCCAGTCTTTCTCGGCCACTTTTTTCTTGCTAATCCATATTTCACAAATGTGACTGATGCTTTGTAGTCTTACATTTATTCATTAATTTTAGTGATGTTCATTGTGTTTCACTGTTACAGTCCTAACCAATGGGTTATCTGGCTCCCGGTAGCCCTCAATCGGCCAGAATGCCAAAGGTAAGTAAAAATGATGTCCGCTGTCAGTTGTAAAGGACGTCAGGGCGTCCGATACAAAATGAGGCAGCCAACGTCACTTCCTCAGTCTTCCTTGCCATGGAGCCTGAAACAGAAGCATTTCTTGCACAAGTGCCAGTCGGCAGTTTACCTTTTGTGTTTCCAACTATGAAGTTGAAATCAGCTGCAGCTAAGTACCCCATTGGGGATCCTCTTTTCTTGCCTTAACGAATGTCAGAAAAGGTTAATAATTGTCTTACCTGTGGAAAACAGATTCCCCATAGAGATTTTCATTCCTATTGTGTTATTTGTTTAGGCCTTGACCACGACATTCCTAATTGTGATCTTTGTGCTTCCTTTAATCCATGTACTATTCGTCGTCGGGCTAAGCTTTTAGCTAAGCATTTTGGAGTTTGGCCTGAGTTTGTCGGTATAGTGTCCGCTGGTCTTCAGGCTTTGGATATCCCCAAGAAGCGTATGGATAAGGACCGCGACAGGTTTCCGAAGGTCAAGTCCTTGGATGATGTTAGGTTGGTCGTCAGTCATGCGGTAGCCAGTGAGGTACCTTTGCAGCCCCTGCAACCCACAGATTTGCAACCGCAGGCCTCAGTTGAGACCATTTCTGAGGTCCCCCAGGCCTTCGGTGTCCATTTTGCCTTCTGACCTTCCACCTGTTGCCTCTTCAGCTGGATCTGGAGCCGCGAAGCTGACTCCGGTGTCCGAGACCTCATTTCTTCGTTCAGACAGCAAGCTCATACCGACAGCTTTGACTGCAACTTCGGCAGTTGCCAGGCCTCCTGAGTCCTTTAGACTTGCAGGTAAATCTTCTAGTCGTAACCCTGTGAAGAAGCAGGCTCCAGTTTCCTCTAGTTCTCCTCATTCTCAAGTGGTTAAAATGGCTGATGACCTTTTGACTTTTATTAGGGGTTTACAGCCTCCTCCTTCAAAAAGGTGTAGGGATGTCTCTCCTGAGACTTTGTCCTTTTGAGGTTCGAATACTTCTAGTATTTCTGTGGATGAAGAAGTTGTTTCTCAAGCTTTCACACCTTTTGAGGATTCAGAAGCAGAGGAATCCATCCCTTCTGCTTCTCCTCCAGAAGATTTCTCTTTTGGTGATACTTTAAATACTCTCAGGGAACATTTTAAATGAGAAAGTCAGGATTACCCCCTTTCTAATAAAAGGATTAGGGAGTTTTTGGATTTGCCTCAGCATAAGCCTTTGGCTATTCCTCCTGTGTTGGAAGTGGTTGATGATGTTTTTTCTGGAAAATTCCTTGACTCCAAATAAGGTTCCTCCTGCTCCCAGGAAACCTGACAGGTACTGTAGAGTTCCTGATTCTCATTTGTTTCTTTTCAGGAATCCGTTGGCTGATCCAGAGGTTATTTCTCAAGGCCCTAAAGGAGTTAAGGCCACTGTTACTAAAATTCCTGTTCGTTCTGACAGGGAATCCAGGAACCTAGATAGGTGAGGTAAAATGGTTTATACCTCTGCCACTCTTGCTGTTAGGTCTACTAATTGTCTTTTTCATATGCTGAAGTACCAGCAGCACACCTTGGAAGCTATTAAATCTAGGATAGCAGGTGTGCCTCAGTTGGCAGAGAGTAAGGATATGCAGGATTTGCTGAATTCTGCCAGTCTAGTCAATAAGCATTCTTTACATTGTGGCTTTGACATTCTAGAAGCCTCCTGTAGGGCTACAGCCACAGGCTCTGTTATTAGAAGGCACGCTTGGCTCAGGGAGCAGCCCCTACCAGTGCCTGTTAAGGCTAAGCTTTTAGATGTACCTTGCATAAGGACAGTCTTTTTGGCAGCAAAGCAGAGGAAGTGCTCAAGAAGATGGAAGACCAGGCCAAGTCTATGCAGACAGTTAAAGACTATCTGCAAGTTCAGCCTCCTCACTTTAGCAGGAATTACCCTTCTAAGAGTTGGACGTTTCCTGATACTAGCAGACAGAGCCATTCTAAGATTAGAGATTACAAATGGGTACTTAGAACTGTATCCCTAGGACACAAGTTTTCTTTCCACACCTTTCCAGTACCCAAAGGATTCCCAGACACTCCTCCAAACCAAAGGGCAGAAGTAGAAAAGCAAATTTTGTCTCTTGTTACATCTGGGAGCAATAGAATCAGTTCCTGCTCAGCAGGCAGGCCAGGGATTCTATTCCGACTTTTCCTAGTTCCAAAAAAAAAGAAGGCACCTGGCGTCCTATCCTGAATCTATCCATCCTTAACACTTTCTTGATAATTCCAAAGTTCAAAATGTTCACTCTGCATCAGTTACTGCCAATGTTAGAAAAGGATTCCTGGCTGGTAACATTGGATCTCAAAGAAGCTTATCTTCACATCCCTGTCAGGGAAAGTTGCAGGCAATACCTTTGTTTCAGGATGGGTAGGCAACATTATCAATTCTCTGCGCTGTCCTTTGGCTTATCTACTGCTCCAAGAGTTTTCACAAAGTGCCTGGCTTTTGCAGGCAGAAGAAAATTCATATTTATCCATACTTGGACGACTGTCTAATTCAAGCAGATTCTCAGGAATAGCTGCTGAAGGATCTAGAATTTGTAAAGACTCTTCTCTCTTCCCTGGGTTACACTCTCAACATGAAAAAATAAAAAAATGGTGCTATCCAAAGAGATTACATTCCTGGGAGTGAGTCTGAGCATGGCTGCCCAGATTATATATCTCACCCAGGAAAAGTAGACAACTCTTTCAATTTACTTCAAGGATTTGGCAGGCCTGTCCCAGCTCCCTGCAAGGAAATGCCTGCAAGCTCTGGGATTCATGGCCTCTTGCATTCTCATGAGTCCATATGCAAAACTGCATATGAGGAAATTGCAATGGTACCTCAAGAGCATTTGGTGTCAACACACAGAGGACCTGGATATGATAATTTCTGTGCTTCCATGTCTGCAGAGAGAGTTTCTTTGGTGGTCCAACAGCCTCTGTACAGAACAAAGACATGCCTTTTCGCCCATTCCCGGCCACTCAAGTTCTTACCACAGACGCATCAGACTATGCCTGGGGAGCTCACCTGGATGGCAGATGCATACAGGGAAGTTGGAATGCCCAGTAGATGCACCTGCACATAAATTTAAAGGAGTTGATGGCAGTCCAGCAGGCTTTACTAGCTTTCAAGCATCTTCTTTCTCCAGGGGCCCTTCTTGTCAGGGCAGACAACACCACAGTCATGTGGTACATCAACAATCAGGGAGGGACTCATTCTTACCCCCTGGGCAAACAGAGCATGAGTCTTTGGTCCATAGCAGCATCCCTGGGCCTGCATCTCCTAGCTCAGTTTCTTACAGGAAGGCTCAATGTTTTGGCAGACCAGTTGAGAAGACAGACTCTGGATCCTCACAAGTGGCAGCTGAACAGATCTGTTTTTTACAGCATCATTCAACGTTGGGGCACTCCTCAAGTGGATTTCTTCTCCTCTCCAGACAACTGTCTTCTTCCTCTTTTTTGCACCAGACAGCATTACAGCAGAGCCTGGAAAATGGATGCTCTGTCCTTCCCTTGGACGCTGCTGTCAGTTTATGCCTTCCCTCCTCTTTCCAGAGTATTATTGAAGATCAGAGACGAACAGCCAAGGACTATTCTCATAGCTCCGGACTGGCCCAGGCAGCATTGGTATCCACTGCTTCGCAGTCTTTCCCAATTTCCTCCTTGGCATCTTCCTCTGAAGCCAGATCGTTTGGTTCAGGAGGAGGGAAACATTCTAGATCCTCATCTTCTGTCTCTCCATTTGGCAGCTTGGCTCATTGTATGACTCCATCCTTTTTTTCTTCCCTTTCCCAGCAGGTGGTTGACATGCTGAGGAAGGCCAGGAGGCTTAGCACTAGGATGTCTTATGCTGGCAAATGGGAAACATTCTCTCTTTGGATGTAGGGTAGAGGGGAATCTTCTTCTCAGTCTACCCTTCCTCTGATCCTGGAATACCTGGCTGATTTGCTTCAGGGTGGTCTTTATTTTTCCTCTATAGCCATTTCTGTGCATTGTTCTTTTGAACAACCCATTTTCTCTCATCCTCTGATGAAAATGTTTCTCAGAAGTGTTTGCAACTTAAAACCTCCCAGAAGGGTGCCTACTCCAACCTGGGATCTTAATTTTGTTCTAGAGAAACTCGCTCTTCCTCCTTTTGAGCCAGCTGCCACTGCAGATTTAAAGTTTCTCTCGTAGAAGACTGCCTTCCTCTTGGCTATAACTTCAGCAAGGAGGTTTTCGGAGCTGCATGCTTTGATGGCTGTGAAGCCTTTTCTTATTTTCATGCAGATAGGGTCTGTCTGAGAACCAACCCCTCCTTTATGCCTAAGGTGGTTTCTAGCCTGACTCTTAGTCAGTCCATACACCTTCCTACCTTCTTTTCTAATCCTCAAAATAGAGGTGAAAGGATCCTACATTCTCTTGATGTACATAGACAGCTCAGGTTTTTCCTGGACAGGACTAAAGATCTTCGGAAATCAGCACAGCTATTGGTTAGCTTTGCCCCTGGAGCCCAGGGCAAGGCTATTTCTAAGCAAACCATTTCCAGATGGATTGCTCATTGTATTACTTTTTGTTATTCCTTTCATGGCAAGGTTCCTCCTCAAGGGGTTAGGACCCACTCAGCTAGAGCAGCTTCCACTTCTGCAGCCTTTTTAAGGGGTGTCCCTACTAATGACATTTTGGAGGCTGCCACATATTACAATTTGCCTTTGTTTTCAAGAGCCAGGGCAGGGTTTGCCACTGCTGTTCTGCAGGGCATTATCTCCAATCCTTGATTCTGTTGGTTCCTCCTCCCTTTTCTCTGGGCTTAGGTAATCAAACCATTGGTTAGGACTGCAACAGTGAAACGCAATGAACATAGTACAGTTGTGTACACTTACCATAAATGTAGATGTTCAAATGTATTCACTGTTGCAGTCCTGCTTTCCCTCCCTCCTTCCCCCTTTTCTCTTTTCCTAAGGTACAGGCTGAATTTAGTTTAAGCCTTGTTTTCTGGGGGCTTCTGAATGTTATGGTAAGACAGACTGAGGAAGTGATGTCGGCTGCCTCCTTTTGTATTGGACACCCTGATGTCCTTTACAACCGATGACAGCCAACGTAATTTTTGCTTACCTTTGGTATTCTGGCCGATCGAGGGCTACCGGGAGCTGGATAACATTTATGGTAAGTGTACACAACTGTACTTTGCTGGTCTTCATCCTGTTCATTTCTAACTTCCATCACCGGTCTGTGGTTCAAGTCCAAGGTACTCGTAATTCTTTTAGTTAACTCCAGTGTTTTTTTTCTGTCTGTTAAGCATTTTCCTTTGGAACATTGGAAAGGGTTTCACTGGCAAAGTTTCTATATGAGCTTTACTGTCAAAAGAATGAGAAGCTGAGTCCCCTTTTGTTTGCTGTCTCATATTTTGTTAGATAAATGTTTTATTTCCTCATTAGCCTGTTCTGCATCCAATAATATCTTTGTGGAAAAACTTCTTTGAAGACTGTTGGATACAGCAGTTTGAATCTCTCACTTGCCTCTTGACATTCCCTGACTATGGGGATAAAATTGCTTCTCTTCTGCCTGGTCTGCAGTGAAAGATCTTTTTCCACAAACACCCTGCTGTACTTTCCCTTTCTGCCACCAGTTTATCAGCATCAACTCTTTCTGTTGATATGATTGCATCTTAGTCTTGGCTGCTTTCTTATGGCTAGGTTCGGACCAAACACTCTGTATGCCCTTTCATTTAACAAATCCTGCTGTGGAATGCCAGCCCAGTTGCTTATTTGTGTTTTCATAAAATTAATATAGTCTGTTCCTTCCAATTACTCTGGTACAGCAGAAAATCTTAGGTTTTCCTTGCTTTATTTATTGTACTCACTTCAGAGTTCATTTGATTTATATTTCCTCTAAATTACTGGAAGCCATCTCTTGTACCAGAGCTTAAGCTTGAATGGCTTTTTGCTGAGCAGCTGCAGGATTCTTTCCAGCAAGTGTTTTCTCTTCACTTTTTGCTGGTTAATTTTCTTCAGGCTTTCTAAATTTCTTCTTTGCCAGCATCCAGGCAGTGTACTTACTAGCCATTAGTCAATGGGCTTGCTGTACATCAGTACCCTGATTGGAGAACGAGCGTTCTCCAGCAGGGTATTAATGTACACGTAAAGCCCACTGAAAAACGAATCTGCCACTTTACAGCAGCATATGAAACTGCTGTGGAGCTCAGACTGAGAAAATGGAATGGCTGCCAATATTTTACACTCTGTAAACAGTGCTTTTGCTGTTTACCGAGTGTAAAATATAAAAAAAAAGAAGACAACAAAAAGGTATGTGTTTGTGTCTGTGTGTTTGTCCTTGTTTGAGTGTATGCGTACATGTCAGTGAAAGTGAGAGCGAGCGACCCGTTATTTTACACTCACTAAGCAGCATTTTTGCTGTTTAGCGAGTGTAAAATAAAAAAATAAAAAAATTAAAATAAAGCATGTGTGTGAGAGTGTATGAGAGTAATAGAGAGAGAGAGAGAAAGCGATTGATCGTGCGAAACAGAAAAGTGTGTTTATGTTTCTGTCCGCATGTGTGCGTGAATGCATGCATGAACGCAGAGAGACTGTATGCGCGTGCGCGTGTGTGTGTGTGAGAGAGAGAAAGTGAGAGTGATGTTATGAATGAATGCATGTATGTAAGCAGGGGAGACTGTGTGTGAAAGAGATTGAGAGAGAGTGAGACTGAATGTGTGTATGAAAGTGGCTGGAGACTGTGAGATTGAGAAAGAGGGTGAGACTGATCTTGTGTGAGTGAATGTGTGTATGAAAGCAGAGGAGACTGTGTATGTGTGTATGGGAGAGAGAATGGACTGTAAGTAAAATGTTGACTTTCACTTGTTTATTATTTTTTTAATCATTATATTATTTTTATATATGTTTGATGTAAAATGCTTCCTCCAACACCATGAACATATACTACAGCAAGTTTGAAACAGTAGGCAGAGGAACTATTTTACATTAAAAATACATATAAAAATATAATATAGTACTTAAAAAGATAAGTAAACAAGTAAAGCACAACAGTTTTACAGAGAACCCATTCTCTAAGTGCAGCAATGCCCTCAAGGGTGTGTGTTAATATGTAATTAATGCCCTGCCAGGGCTTTGCTTCACGTTTATTTAATATTTCACATACATCACCACCTAAGGCTGATGCATAGTACCCATTGGTAAAAATCAAAAGCATTTATATTTTCCTTGAGTACTACTTTTGCATGCAAAGGTACAGCACTCAGGGGATGTTCACTTTTAGCATCTCTTATATGTTTGAGTATCATTAGATTTTACTTTCATTCTAGTCTACCCCTGTGTACCATTTGCTGTCAGAGTAATCATATCTGATCCCATATACCACCAAGGTGCATTGACAAGTAAATTGCTGTTTCAATGTTAACATCTTTCCGTTAATAAACGCTTCTTGTCTTTTTAAAGTTAATCTGCAAATATTACAACTTCTACATAGTAACATGATAAAATCAGCAAGCAAAGGAGAGTAGTATTGCTGGAATTGAATTAATCCTCAAGTCTTGGTGAGTACCTTCACAAGATGGACGCAATTTTTACAAAATCTCATCAAGACAACACTGATCTGTAGACTGTATTTTGTATAGCATATATCAAGGACAAAAATAGGGAAAAATTAAAAAGACAGTTTGGTACACAAGTCCCAGGATAAAAAAAATGCCTAGTCCTGGTAGGCGCACTGGTGCCAGTACTTCAAAAAATGACTATGTAGAATCCTTGAGACACAGAAGTGTTCCTACAATGGGGTTAGGACAAGCTCGGGGGAGAATGGCCCCCTTGTTGTAGAAGGAAGTAGTAGTTTAACAAAAAAACACAAAAACTGACAGGCCGAAAATGAGCAATAAAGATGACAGAGTAGACTGTTGAGGATAAGAAAGACATTAGGAATTATTATTGTAATGTAAGAAGCCCAGAATTTCAAGATAAAAGATATGCAAAAAGATTGAGTAAAAGAAATAGAATCTGAAGATGTCCTTCTTTTCTAAGTATTCATGGTGTGGGATTTTCCGCCTCAAGCAATCTGACGTCGGCTCCTATATAAAAGCGTTTGCCTGGCTGCTCTAAGTGCGTGAAACGTCACACATAGGGCCATAAACCAGGGGCCTTAAATGTGACATCTGCACACACAGACCTCAGAACTTTTCAGTCGCAGACGACGTCACTTCGATCATTCATCTCCTACTCATGATTACTTCGAAAAGATAAGTAACCCATTAGGTTTTTTGTTTTTCATTAACATTGCTTGTGCTTTCTTTGCTATAGTTTCTTGGCCGATGTCAGCTAAAAAAGGCAAATGTAATTGCAGCCGTCAGATACTGCACAAAGATACCCATGATAGGTGCGTATTTTGTCTAGGTAGGGAACACAACTATGCATCGTGTTCCATTTGCCAGTCCTTCATGCCCAAGGTGTTTCACAGTCGTTTGGTCGCATTAAATTTATATCTTGAGAACCAGCGTCTGAAACGCCTAGCCCTTAGGATGGACCCTGAGTCGGCCACCCAACCCAAACTGCCCAGGAAGAAGGCCAAGGTTTCCAGGTCCTTCCCTACTGCCACACTGCTGTCGGACTTCTCACATCCGATATAGGGGCAGAGAAATGCCCAATTTCTCTATCAGCGTTGACGGTTCCCGTTGAGGAATCCATTTCTGCAGCCATGGAAAGCACGTCCGCAGAGACTATTCAGACGTAGGCCCCAACCGATGTCGAAGGGGAACCTCTTGTTGGCAGACCGACCGAGTCCTCTCCTATTGCAGGCCGGGCTTCAATTCCTAGGTCATCCCCAAAGCCTACGCCTTCCAAGAAAAAACAGCACTCCTCCTTCTGAAGCACAGCCAGATTGGCAGTTTTTTACAAACTCTCTTATGCAGGCTGTTATGGCCCTGAGGCCCACAGGCCCTACATCTTCCTCCATCCCTGTGCTCATCCCTCGCCCAGCCTCTGCCTCTTCTCTCCACCATCCCACTACCCAAGAGGGAGAAGAACAGCAATATCTGTATGATTACTCCTCAGAGGAATCAGTCTCTTGTGTGTCTCAAATTGCTTCCCCTGTTGATTACTATTCCCCAGACGAAGACTCCATTGAAGGGGACTCCCTACTTGAAGATATAACTTTTGGGGAAACTATAACTAAAATGGAGTACTTAAGTGGGACACTACCCTGATGTCTGACACCCAGAAGAGGTATTTTGAACTTCTGCAACTTGAGTCTCCCTCTCCTTCAGCTAATACCCCCTGTGCTCCCAGCCTTCCTGGATGCATTTAACTCTGTTTGTAAGAACCCAGACTCTCAGCCTCCGGCCCCAAAAATACCAGACAGGTTTTATAAGGTGCCTGATGACCAAAAATTCCTGGTTAAGTTTCCACTGGCAGACCCAGCTGTCATTGCTGTGGCTGCTGGCAAACAGTGTAGACAGGTACCTTCTGCCTCTCTCCTACCCACAGGTAAGGACAGTAAAACCATGGATAGACTGTGTAAAAAAAGTGTATACTTCCTCTACCCTGGCTTTCAGAGCCATTAACTACCAAACACACATGGCCAAATACGCTCTGGACCTAGTGTCCCAGGCCTCAACCCTGCTAGCCTCTACACCTGACTGTCCTACTAAGACATTGCATCAAAACTGTCTCTAGCCACTCCGTCAGGTGTAGTTATGATGCAGCCGAAGCATCGACCAGTTCTGCAGCTTCTGCATCTGCCCTTTGCAGATATTCCTGGCTACACTTACAACCTCTTCTAGAGGATTTCACATCCAAAATTATGGATGTTCCACTGGACCACAACCCACTTTTTGGCAAAAATTCAGATGACCTCTTCAAAAACTTGCAAGAAAAAGCAAAGAGCTACAAGACATCAAACATTTGCTGGTGTCCCCCTTTCGTAAGTACTACAGGAATTATCCAGCAAAAACTTCCTTTGTCAGGAGGATTCCTTCCACTTCTCATCCCTCCTCCTCCAGACTGAGAAGAGGATCCAGGAGACAGCCTTATTCCAGACCGACTAACAACCATCCCCCCTCCAAACAGCCCCTTCCGGACAGAGGGGGCCCCTCTTCTGCGTGATTGCCTTGCCCACCTTCCCTTGTCTGCCCACCTGCCCCACTCTCTCTCCTTTTGGAAAACCATCACCTCAGACCATTGGGTCATTTCCATCATTCGAAGGGGATAATTTCTATCTTGGAAGAAAAAAACAAGGCCAAAAAACATTCCCTTCCCACAAAAAAAAAAAAAAAAAGCTCCACCTCTTCCCCTCTCATTCTGCAGGAGCTCCTCTCCATAGGAACTATAGAACCAGTCCCTGTGGGCCAGGAAGGAAAAGGATTCTATTTTCGTCTATTCCTAGTCCCCAAAAAGGATGGTCCTTGGAGACCCATACTAGACCTTGACTACCCAAATCAGTTCCTAAAAGTTCCATCCTTCAGGATGCTCTCTCTGCAAACTCTCCTGCCCCTGATACCACCCCAAGCCTTTATGGTCACTCTGGACTTAAAGGAAGCTTATCTCCACATTCCTATCAAGCCCTCCCACAAGAAATTCCTGAGATTTACTGGCATTTCCTCACATTTTCAATTTACAGCTCCAAAAGCTTTCATGAAATGTCTGGCTCCTGCCATTGCATTTTGCCAAACCAAGGGTATCCAAATATACCCTTATCTGGATGACATTCTCCTTCTAGTGGAATCAGAATTCATGCTCCAACGTCACCTAAAATTCAACATGACCCTCCTGCACAACTTGTGGTTCACCCTAAACCTTCTAAAATCCTCTGCACCCCCAGCAGGACAAAGTTTTCCTGGGATGCAGGATCAGATCAGATTTGATGAGATTCTTCCTTCCACAGGGCAAAGTGCATTCTCTCTCAAGTCACTTCCAAGAACTTCTTGCGGTATCCCACCTTTCCGCAAGACAATTCCTACAAGTGCTGGGACTCATGGCAGCCACGATCCCCATGCTCACCTTAGCCAGGATGCACATGAGAAAATTTTGGTACTTAAAAAATGTACGGTCCCAAACCAACACTCCCTAGACAAACTAATTCCCCTTCTACCCTGCCTAAAGTCAGAATTGTGGTGGTGGATCCAAAAAATCGTCCTCAACCAAGGCATTCCCCTACAGCTCCCCTCCCCATTAAATCCATGCACACAGATGCATCAGACCTAGGGTGGGGGGTAACTCTAAAGGACTTCAGGGTTCAAGAGCCTTGGAACCCTGCGCTTCAAAAATAACACATCAGTATTAGGGAGATGACTGCAGTCTTGCTGGCCCTCCAGGCCTTTCTCCCCATCCTTCAACTAGGCCTTCTTCACATTCTTACAGGCAGCACAACAGCCATGTGGTACCTGAACAAACAAGGAGGGACAAAGGCCTGTCTTTTATGCCGGATAACCCTACAGATTTGGGAGCTAACCACCCAACACAATCTTTTCCTGCAGGCTTCTTACACCCCCTCTCAGGAAAACAAACCAGCAGATTTGCTCAGCAGAACATCCTCTCACCTTCACGAATGGATACTAAACAGGAAAACCTTTCTAGACATAGTCCACTGGTGGAGCACGCCTCAAGTGGATCTGTTTGCCTCCCCCCAGAAGAGACAACTAAGCAGATTCTGCAGCAGGGATCACACTCCATCAGCCTGGAGAGTGAATGCCTTCAGCTTTCCTTGGAAGGGGATGTTCCTTTATGCGTTCCCCCCTTCCCACTAATACAAAAGGCCCTTCTGAAAATCAAGAAGGACCAACCAAAAATCTTACTGGTGACTCCCTACTGGCCAAGGCAACACTGGTTCCCCCTTCTTCACTCTTTAGCCAATGGCAATCACCACAAGTTACCCCACAAGGTGGACCTATTCTCTCAACAAAAGGGATCTCTTACTCATCCTCAGCTGCAAACGCTAAACCTAACACTTTGGATGATCAATTTCTAATCCCTTACAGACATCTCTACTCTGAGGACGTGCTTTCAATCCCGAGGGAGGCCAGGAAACCAACTACTAGAAAGACATACCTGTCTAAATGGTGTCTTCGTAAGGATAGGTACCCACTGCAGGCAGACCCCTCCCTAGTCCTTAGCGATGTTTGTGATCTCATTAAGGCTGGACTGGCTTACTCTTCTGTAAAAGTCCACCTTTCGGCCATTTCAGCCTGTTTACCCCTACAACCACCCCTGTTTTCCAGGCTAAATGTTAAACTTTTCCTGAGAGGGGTCCTATGTATTAGACCACCAAGAAAACCCATCCCTCCTCTCTGTTACCTGAACGTTGTGTTAGAAAAACTGACCATGAGAAGTTTTTCTATCTCGCCATTCATTCTTACAGGTGGGTTTGGAGCCGTTCCTCAGCTCCGAGTCTGCCTACTACAAAGCTCGAGGTCTTAAGACAGTTCGAGGCCAAGTCTCTATCCCATGATGCACCGTGAGTTACCTCAGATCTAGTTTGCCACTGCAATAGATCGGAGGTTTCCTTGCACAGCTCGGGCCAGTATAGTTTTTTCTTATAATATCAAGCTAAATTGTAATTTCTCATAGTATTTAGAGATAGTTGTCATAGTCTTTAATAGTTATAACTTTTATAGCTTATTAGTAGCTGTATTTCTTCTCTTTTTGGCCTTCATTTTTTTCTTATAGGCCTTTAATATTCCCTTTCCCTTTGGTGTGCCTTTATGATATTATATAGCTTTGTAGTTTAAGTAAGTAGTTAGTGTGTGAGTGTTTTTGAATAGTGATAGTTAGTTCACAGTATATTCTTATTCAGTCCATTTGCTGTTTAGGGCTTATTTCACTAGTTTAGCTTTACTAATTGTGTGGGTGTGTCTATTCTATTTAAAAGTACAGTAGATTTTTTTTCTTGATACTGTATATTTGATTATGACTGACCAGGAGAGAGACAAGCATCCTAAGTCAGGCTTTAAAAAGTGTCCAAAAGTGGACAAAAGATGTCTGTGACAGTCTCGTTAATTGTGTATATTGTCTTAGAGCCTTGCACTTACAAGAAAGCTGCTCCATTTGCCATTCTTTTTCCTCCAGAGTTTTTCAAGAGAGAAAAAGAAAACTCATAGGCAGAGGACTTCTGAAATCTTCTTTTCAGGAAGCTTTGAGTGGCCAGGATAAGTCTAACAAGTCTTCAAAGTCTTCTAAGGCTTCTTCTTCTGAAGTAAAAAAATAAAAGAAACCATCAGCATCTGCTCCACAGCCCTCGGAGCTGAGCGTTTTGTCTTTTCGGAGCTGGTCCCCAGTCCTGGAACCGGTGTTCCAAAGTATTAAAGTCTCCGATTCTCCAGTCATTGCCTCCTTCCATTCATTCATCTCTGTCCTTGATCAGCCTCTCCGATTTGGATGTGGATCATGTGGTGCAGAAGTTGCTACAGGCATCGGCATTTGCTAAATTTTTATCGGCTCCGACCCAAGTGGTTTCGGAGCTGCTTTCCTCCTCTGAGCCATACTGGTCTTTCAGAGCCAGAGGAGTCAGACTTAATGATTGTTGAGCCTTCGGAGCCGATGCCTGTTCCAGTGTCATCAGTTCTGTTTACTCGGACTTCCTCGGTGCCTATCGAGGGATCTAGGAGCCGATGCTTTCTGGTCGGGTCCAGTGAGGATAGTCGGACTGACTTGTTCATTCTGGCTTTGTCTCTCAGGGCCTCAGCTCGGATGAGTTCGGCTCCTACTTCTGGTTCAGAGGCCACTGTTCTGGTGCCGAGGGGATCGGTGGTGTCTACGGATCCGGCAGTCCCTTCTCATCGGAGCAGAGGTGCCTTTGAAGCCTTGAGGAAAGTGATGTCTCCCAAGACATCTACAACTTCAGGTCCAACTACCTCCTCCCCAAAAGCGCCTGTGTCCACCTGTGCCTCACAGATCCTGTCTAAGCGTAGAGGCCCTGAGCCTCAGGAAGCCCCACTGAGTGGCCCCTGCTCTTCTGAGACTTTACCAGAAGTTCCCACTGATGAGGTTCCTGGGAAGAGAATTTGCAAGAGGAAGCACCTAGACTCCCCACAGGAGTCTCTCACATCCGACACTGACTTAGATGAATCAGAAGGGTCCCCCTCTGACGATATCTCATTTGCTGAGATATTAGCAATCCTTAGGCAGAGGGGTGGCTGGAAGTCCACCAACCCTACTGAAGATGAGTCTGTTCTTCTGAAGGCTTCCGGGTCTCAACCCTCCACCTCTTGGGTCACTCTGCCCTTGGATGAGCTCATGGAGCTGGTCTCACAAAAGGCGTGGGAGTCTCCAGACACCATGGAGCCTGTCCCTAGGAGGCCTAATAAATTTATTTCTGCCCCTCAGGATAAGTCTTTCCTCACTAAGGGAGTGCTAGTTGATGCCATGGTGGTGGCGGCAGCCACCAAAAAGGAGATGTCAGAAACTTCTTCCTCTATCCATCCTCCTAACAGAGACTCTAGGATCATGGATAGATACGGGAAGCACACGCACAGTTCAGCTACTTTTGCCATGCGTTCACTGAACTATCTCACACATTTTGCGAGACTAAAATGAGACCTCCTAAAAGAGCGTGGAGATGCACTTCAGGGTACAGTAGCTGCAGGAGCTTCAGACAAAGTCTTCTCCCAGCTTGCTCCCCTCAATTCCATAGTGAACTCCTCCATGCATCTCATTTCATATGCAGCTGATGGAACAAGTAGGGCAGCTGAAAAATTAAATTTTAAGGTGCTACAACACTGTGCTGTTACTCTGATGCTTACTGTGATGGATTTGAAGTCTTCTTAAGGCACTCAGTCTTGCTGGCTGGATTCTGCTGAAATCAAAGTCTGGTTATAGTTGCGTTCACAGTCTGTTGCATACAGAAACTTGCAGAATATACACTGATGAGAGAATATACTTTGCAGCACCTGTCTTTAAGAGCAGTAACCAATAACTTTTGTAATAAACCACACGTACTTCTGTTACAGCATCAGAAAATGTTCTGCTTTACTTCTCATATAGTACAGATGATGTGAGAGATTTAACATTTACCTCAGGACAAAATGTGTCCCTACCATTACCCCTAACATAACTAGATTTAATACAGACTTTATATATATTTTAGTTAAACACACACCCTCTTGGTTTTGGAAAGATACTGCTTTGATGACGCAAATGCTGACACATCTGTTCTTGTGCAAATGCTGATGTAAACTGTCTTCAAGGAAACACCTTGTGGATTAGAAAAGCATATTCTTAAACTTTCTTAGAAAAACATGTCCTGTTGTCAGTTCTTTAAAGAAAGCAAATTACATTATTGTCAAGTCTGTAAGAAGTCAGCTTTCTTGATGTGTGTGTAATACATTCATAAGCAAGTTCCTTATTTTTTTAAGCCGCAGTCATTTAGTATGGATGCTAATCACATATTACTAAACTCTGTTTCTGCATTTAAGCAAGCTTTATTTTATACTTAATTTATGTTGCATATTTGTAGCATAGTTACTTTCAACCTTAGTATATTGTTGAGCATAATCTTACAATTCCCTCTTTTTATTTTTTATAGAAAACACATTAAGAAACAAAATTTTTAGTCTTCTTTTGATACAAGTCAAAACGCAGTTTTTCATAGTTAATACAATGATATCAAGTATTACTACTAAAACTGAATATATTTAACAACTTTTTCTTTTACAGACCATTCTGTGAAAATATTTTCAGTTATGAGCTGTCTCTTTAGTTTTTTTAACTTGATTAATTTATTCTTTTGCAATCACAAAATTTAATTTATGACTAAGTACTCTTTTATTAACTCTTTACACCTGTTGAATTAACTCTACTTTTATTAATTATTTTATATCAAAAGATTAGAGAGAGTTTTTGTCTCTTATAGATATTAGTCTATGTGCTACTTCAAGCATTTATACACTGCTGAAAATATACAGTTTCAATGTCATTTTAACCATAACATTGTGGTCATGTCTCTGAACTGCCCATTAACATCTTGGTTGACAGTGAAGTGAACATAAAGTACTGAACTGGGCTTAAATAATAAATATTTGAATGCAATTATTTCAGTATATTCAATACTTGAGGATTTAAAAAAAACATGATGTATATACTAAAGAATGTTATGTACATATTAGTTTGTTAGATTATGAATACACTATTTAATTTTCCTTTAACTGGGGTAACCAATAAGATTCCAACTTAAAATCAGTGATAATATTACAACTTGAAAAATTACTTTTGAACTTATTACAATGTATCCTGTACTGTATGTATTTACACAGACTGTGTGCTATTCATGCATTTCAGTCTAGTAGCTATCCTGGACCCAATTTTTTTAAACATGGTTTTTCACACATATTCATTGCTAGACATTCATTTCATTTGTACTGAATTATTTTGTATTTGTAGATGCAAAAACTGTAAAGTACATTTAGTCCAATTTTACAAATTTAGTAACATTAACATCAAGCAAAATATTGGAAAATTCTTATGTCTCTTTAGAAGTATCTAGTGGAATTGCCACCAGAGGCAACTATGCTTTTTGCATACCAACATTGTCTTGCCAAAAACATATTAAAAATAGTGACCATTCTTGCTCAATTTTTACATATCTTTACTCTCTCTTGTGTAGTTTAATATAGCACTTTTAAGTCATCTCTTGTATAGCTTTACAGTTTTACAGGTTGTAAATACAATTTAATACTAAACAATACAATCATAACTAGAATGATAGCTATTAGCAACTTGTAAAATATCTTATCCTGTCAGGTTTAATCTGTTTAATGCACATATACCTGTTTTTCCCTCCCACCTAAAAGAGTATTGTCAAAAAGGAATAAGATATTTCTTCCTGTAGCTTTATTTTATACCCTTTTGCAATGCTGCTTACACAGTCAGTGTAAAACTGAGAAAGTACCCCCCCCTGTAGTACTGCAGTATTGTTTATTTGCTTTAAAATGTATGTCAGCTCAACACTTTGGTTATACATTTGCTTTATTAGGTTATTAAACTTAGACCTTTTTCTGATTTGATCCTTTTTTGGCTGTTTTCTTTTCTGTTGCCTTTGCTGTCTACTTCTAATAGTAATCATTTGTACCCTCCTGTATACTTTATTTGAACTGCATGTATACTATAACCCATCTGTTGGCTATACTTGATGCAACTGAGTTTTTTTACTTTTATCAGTGACGTATATGCACAATTGTTTTTATTATAATTACCAAATAATGCTGCATGTGAACATTTTAACAATTATGTTTTAATAACAATAGGTTTTTAGAAAAAACTCAAGCTAAGCTGTCTGGCAATCAGTCTCGTTTCTTATCTGTTCAACATTTCCTGTAACTATTTATCCAGTGTAGGAAGGTCTGAGCTCACATTTCAGTTAATCCTTTTAGCATTTTTCCTTTAATCATCTGTTAGTAAAATGCAGTTATAAAACACTTCATATTATGTTTGTGATTTGCTTAACTATGCAAACTAAACATTATTTTACAATTAGCTTACATATTACTTTTGATTTCAGTATTTTTTTTATTTATTTAACTGTTCTGACATTCATTTGATTAATACCATCCGTGATTTTCTTTCTTTTTAAAATTCAGAACTTTAATTGGTGTGGTGTTACTATACAAATATAAAAAATTGTAAAAAATAAATAGATATTAGCTTAACTAACATGTTTACATTTACATTATTTATATTTGCTGTTGTCTGCCTGTTATTGTTGTGCATTGTATAAAAAGAAAACACATGCATGTCAGACTTGTCACTTTAAATCTTTATACAAGCATGTCAGTGTTGTGACTTTACTGTCTAATCTTTACTCTTAACTATTTTTATTTAATTTTTATACACTAGAACTGTTTTGTTTACCTTTTGACTATGCTGATAAATATCTTGCTTTAATTGAATGGAAGTTTTAAACATTTGACAATGATTTGTACTTTACCATCCTACCATGTATGCTTAACCATTTTCAAAACACAAACATATTATAAAATATATCTCTTTTGTACAGATCAGCTGTAGTTTCCTGCTGTTTCCCAATGTATGTAGGAAGTCAGTCTCTGTCAGTTCAGCTAATCTATTTTCTTAATCTTGCAACTGCTGTTGAAGAGTTTCCTCATGGTCTGCCTGATATGTCTTATGAACCTGTTCTGCTGAATCTGAAACTCCTATGCACTTTTGAAAAAAATGTTTGTATAACTTGTCTAAACTTCCTCAACTCATTGTGTCTGTCTCTTAGAAGTTTATTATATTATTTTGTAACAAAATATACTAGAGGTGTTGTCAGTAACTGATTTGACTCCTGTTGCAACTCTGAGGTTAACCTTTTACATATGGTGACAGGACATAACTGTTTAACATCTGAATCACACAATAAACATTTGTCATACCCCACATGGTTTTCTTTGAGATACCAGTCAAATATTGTAATACATTTGCATAATGCCTTACTATCAACCTGCCCTACTAAGGTTTTACATTTACTAATGTGCTGTGTATACCAACATTGCAATTTACCAAAGCTTGGTTTACATTTGCTTGAATTATGTCTGAAAATATCCATACTGTCTAATAACATCCAAACTGTCTAATAATATGCAAACTGTCTAATAGCATCCACACTAAAAAAATGTGACACAGAAAAAAGGCTTACCAGTTAGCAATAAAATAGGTGATCAGGCTGTTGTTGCTGATAGTTGAAAATTTTTCAAAGTCACTTGAAAAGCTGGTGAAGCACAACAGGCAGCGGACTGCTGTGAAAGTAGATGTCCACCTTTTCTTGGAGAATTTATGACACTGCGAATTTCCTAAAGTTGTCTCACTGGATTAGACATCTGAAAAAACTTTACTGCTGCAAGCTGCATAAACTGGAATACTTCTGTTTAGGATTTACACATACGTACAAATGTTAGTTACAGCAGCAGGTACAGGAATTGCTGTCAGGAGACATTCCTGGATGTGCTTGTGTTCCTTCGCAGAGCCCTTTAAGTCATCCTTTGTCAACTCCCCTTTTGATGGCTCGTCCCCTTTTCGGGCCCAAAGTTTAGGAAACTTTGACCAGGTGTGAGCAGGAAGGAAAGACTCTGCTGTCGGAGTCCATTTTTCCACCCCTACCAGACCCTACCCTAAGGGTCAAAAGGGAGGAAAGATGTTTTTCCGAAAAGCCCAAGGAGCCTTTCTGGGCACATGTGGTGACCCCCCCCCCTCCAGGGGTAGAGGAGGAGGCAATAATGGAAGATGCCACCTTCACAGCAGAGAGGGTCCGCAAAACCAGGGTGACAGAGACCAGATGTTCTTCGTGCTTTACTGTTGCAGTCATCAGACTTGGTTATCTGCCTGCAGGTAGCCCTCAGTTGGCCTGAATACCAAAGTCTTGGGATTTCTGCGTCCGATGCTGTCACCTCTTCCATGACGTCAGGTCTTCGGGGATATGCAGCCGATGCCATTACATCAGCTTTTCTTGCTGCGCAGGAGCCCAAAGCAGAAGCAGTTCGCAAGTGCCGGTTGGCCGCTACCTGAAATTTTCGTTTTTCGAGTTACAAACCTGAAGTCTTTTAAAGCTAAGTACCCCGTTGGGGATCCTTTTTTCTTGCTCTAACCAATGTCAGAAAAAGTTAACAATTGCCTTGCCTTTGGAAAACAAATACCTCACAGAGATTTTCATTTTTACTGCGTCACCTGTTTAGGCCCAGACCACGACGTTCCTCGCTGTTGGTTTTTTTGCCTTGTTCAACGCCCAAACTATTCGTTGTTGGGGCTATCTTTGTCACTAAATTCTTTCACCTTCATTCTCGGTATGATAAGCCATCTGACTACCGATCTTCCGGGAAAAAAAGTAAGGAGACAGACAGAGACAGACCGCATAGGTCCAAAGCTGCTGACGATGCTTCCATAAAGCTAGTCGCCAGTCCGCTGGTATTCAGGCCCGTTCGCAGGCCGTGATACTCCCCTTCTACAGATTCGCAGGCCTCTATTGAGGCCCATTCAGAGTCCAGTATGCCGCGAGATGCTTCGTCGATTATGGAACCTGTGGATGTCTCTACCTTGGATGGGTCCGAAGCCACTGTGCAGGTACTGGCTTCTGAGGGTGTATTCAGACCTTCCGATGTTCGTATTAAACCAACTACTTCATTTGACTAAAACTACCGAGTTTCTCAGGCGCAGAGTTCACACTATGCCAAGGAAACCGATGGCCAAAGAGCATTCTCAAGCTCCCTTGCCACAGAAGCAAATGCTTAGAATGGCTGTAGACCTTATTACTTTAATTAGGGGAAACCAGCCTTCCCCCACTAAAAGACAAAGAATTGATTTCCCTTCTGATTCTACAGACCATGAGTCCGATGACTCTGACCCCTCTGATTACCAGGACACATACCCTTATCTACCTATGAGGATTCAGATGCAGATGATTCCATTCCCTCTGCCTCCCCTCCAGAGGACTTTTCTTTCGGTGAAACTTTGCATACCCTAAGAGAGAATTTCCGCTGGGAATGCCAGGACTACCCACAGTCCAAAAAGAGACTCAGAGAATTTTTAGACTTGCCTCAGCACAGGCCTCTAGCTATATCCCCTGTCCTGGATATTGTAGATTATGTCTTTATGGAATCCAGTCTTACCCCTGATACTTTACCACCAGCTCATAGAAAGCCTGACAGGTAATTCCTGATTGTGCAGAAAATAAAGATTTACAAGAGTTAATGCATTCTGCAAACCAAGTTGGTAAACATACTTTGCAGTGTGGTTTTGATGCCTTAGAAGCATCTTGTAGGGCTGCTGTCACTGGGTCTGTTCTGAGAAGGCATGCTTGGCTGAAGGAACAAATCTTGCCAGACCATGTCAAATCAAAATTACTAGATGCTCCATTAAACCAAGAATGTTTGTTTGGCACAAAAGCAGAAGAAGTTCTTAAAAAGATGGAGGAAAAAGCTAAATCTATGCAAACTGTTAAAGATTTCTTATAGGTACGGCCACGTAGATTCAGTAGGCATTGGCATTCTAAAAACTGGTCCTTTCCAGTCCATCCCAGACCTAAGTCCAAACCCAGGGGCAACAGACCACAAAGACTACAGTCTCAGGGTATGCACAAATCTAAACAGTGGAGTGCACCCACCTCAAAAACAGGCAGTGGTAAGCCACCCCCATATGGAAAAAGTTCACAATGACTTGTCTTTCATCCTTCCCAGCCATGCCTAAGTACTTGCACCCCCAGGAGGAAAATTCGCCCTGCACGCAAAAAACTGGGAGTACATTACACAGCACTGCTGGGTTTTAAACATTGTATCCCAGGGATACAGATTCCACTTCCATTCACTGCCAACCCCAAGCGGGTTGCCAGACCTTCCTCCAAACCAGTGGGCAGAGGCCCAAAAGCAAGTACTTTCTCTCCTCAGTATCAGGGCTATTCAACTTGTTCCAACAGAGCAAAGGGGACAGGGTTTCTACTCCAGACTGTTCCTGGTGCCCAGAAAAGAGACCTCTTGGCGCCATATCCTGGATTTGTCAATTGTCAACACCTTCGTGGTGATACTAAAATTCATAATGCTTACACTCCAGCAGCTGCTTCCTATGCTAGCCAATAACTCCTGGCTGGTCGGCTTAGACTTAAAAGAAGCTTATCTGCACATCCTCATAAGGGAGTCTTGCAGGAAATATCTACTTTTCAGGGCAGGCTGTATAAACTGTCAGTTCTTTGCACTTTCCTTTGGCTTATCTACTGCACCCAGGGTATTCACAAAGTGCCTGGCTCCAGCCTTTGCATACTGCAGGCAGAGAAATATTCAAATTTACCCATACTTGGACGATTGCCTGATTCAGGCGGACAGTCAGGAATTGCTACTTTAGCACCTGACATCTGTAAAGAGACTCCTAATATCTCTGGGGTATACCAGCAACGAAAAGAAGTCGCATCTGGTACCCAGCCAAAAGATTTGTATTTATGGGAGCAAGCTTGAACACAACTTTCCAGATGGCATTCCTCACTCCAGAAAAGCAGGTTTATTTGACAAATTACTGGCCACCAAAACCCAGCTATCTGCAAGAAAAATACTGCAAGCCCTAGGGTTCATGGCCTCATGCATTCTCCTAATTCCATATGCAAGACTGCATATGAGGAAACTTCAGTGGTACTTAAAAAGTCTCTGGTGTCAACATTCTCAGGACCTGGAAACAGATTCCTATTATTTCTTGCCTAAGGACAGAGTTCCTTTGGTGGGCAGAAGCTTGCAACCATAACAAGGGACTCCCTTTCACCCAACCCCTCGCCACCCAAACCCTGACAACAGATGCATCAAACTATGCATGAGGGGCTCACATGGCAGGCAAATGCATTCTAGGCAAATGGAGCCCAGGACAAATTCACCTGCATATCAATCAAAAGGAAATGTTAGCTGCGCAGAATGCTCTGACAGCCTTCAAATACCTTTTCCTTCCAGGACAACTCCTGATAAAGGCAGACAACACCACAGTTATATGGTACATAAACAAGCAGGCGGGAACTCATTCCTACGCACTCTACAGATTAGCCATGGCTCTGTGGAACACATCCTTGAGCAATCAACCGCAGCTGCAAGCTCAATTCCTGCCAGGCAAACAAAATTCACTGGCAAATGACTTCAGCAGAAATGTACTGGACCGACATGAGTGGAAACTGGATCCCAACTCATTCAAACTTCTTATCCACAGGTGGGGGACACCAGAGGTGGACCTCTTTTCTTCCCCCCAAAACCATCAATTGAGCAAATTTTGCACCAGAACTCCCTACAGCCAAGCATGGAAAGTAGATGCCCTATCCTTTACATGGGAAAACCTCTTAATCTATGCCTTTCCTCCTTTGCCCCTCCTCTAAAAAGTACTACTCAAGATCAAACAGGACAGGCCAAGGATAATCCTTATTGCACCAGACTGGCCATACCAGCACTGGTACCCACTCCTATGCAGTCTGACAGCAGTGCCACCCTGGCACCTACATCAGACCCCCTCTCTGCTATCCTAGCAGGAGGGACAGATTTTGCATCCTCAGCTGCAAACCCTGAACCTTGCAGCCTGGCTTATTCCCTGAATACATCACCAGCAACCTTCAGCAAACAGGTGCTGGATGTCATCCTTGAGGCCAGGAGGCCTAGTACTAGGAAATCCTATTCAGAAAAGTGGAAAAGATACTGTTCTTGGAGCCAGTCTCAAGGAAAGGACACAGCCTTGCCCACCTTACCTCAAATCCTAGATTATGTAGCAGAGCTGCTCCACAAAGGCCTATCCTTCTCATCAATTAAGATTCATGCATCTGCCATCTCAGCTCATTGCAATACTGAGCCACCCCTGTTCTCTCACCCTCTGATCAAACAATTCCTGAGAGGAGCTAACAATTTAAGACAGTTTAGCACTCTTCAAGAAAAATCTTGATGAGTGGATGGGAAATAGGAAATGCACTCCGGGGATCACTTCTGTGTCTCTGCTCGTCAGTGGCACAGGAAAATAACTTTCTTGGGTGGCGTAAGCCAGGGAACCTTGTTGGCTAGGCTTGCATAGGCCCTTGGGCCGATAGCCTAGTACCTACCTATGAACCCCTGAGGAGAGCTCCCACTCCTGCCCGGGACCTTAACTTTGTACTAGAGAAGCTCACGCTTCCCCCTTTTGAGTCTGCTGTTACAGCAGAGTTAAAATTCCTCTCTTGGAAAAGAGCCTTACTTCTAGCCATTAGTTCAGCAAGAAGGATGTCTGAGTAACAGGCTCTTATGGCTGTGGAACCCTTCATTATTTTCCATGCGGCCAGGGTTTCCACCAGGACTAACCCATCATTTATGCCCAAGGTGGTATGCAGTGTGGCTTTAAACCAATCCATCTATTTACCAACTTTTTTTTCCTAATCCTCAGAATAAAGGGGAAAGGATCCTGCATTCTTTGGATGTGCACAGACAGCTCAGGTTCTACCTTGACAGAACTGAGCCTTTCAGAAAAACTGACCAGCTGCTAGTCAGCTTTGCGACAGGGGCAGAGGGCAAGGCCATTTCAAAGGAAACCATTTCCAAATGGATAGCACATTGCATCCTTTTCTGCTACAAACACCATGGAAAACCTTTCCCACAGGGGATCAAAACAAATTTCACTTGGGGTACCTCAACTTCCGCAGCATTTCTCAGGGGAGTCCTTACCAGGGACATCCTGGAAGCTGCATCCTGGAGTTCTGTACACACCTTCATCAAGCATTTCCACTTACCTGTCTATGCCACAGCAGTCTTACAAGGCCTGGTAGCCAGCCCTAATACTTCTTGACTGCATCCACCCTTCCTCAGCTTTGGGAATCAACCCAAGGTGGATGACTGCAACAGTGAAGCACGAAGAACATAGTACATTTGTGTACACTTACCATAAATGTAGATGTTCGAGTGTATTCACTGTTGCAGTCCTGGTTACCCTCCTTCCAGCCCACTGACTTCCTTATGCTTTCTACCTTTACTCTTTTTGGCCATATTTTATGGTTGTGGTATTTACTTTTTACTGGAGGTGTTCCACACCATGTAATTGCTTCTTATTTTGGGGGCTTCTGACATCTGGGGCAAGAAAAACTGATGTAATGGCGTTGGCCGCATGTTTTATACCCCTGACGACCTGACGTCATGGAAGAGGCGACAGCATCCGACGTAGAAATCCCAAGACTCTGGTATTCAGGCCGACTGAGGGCTACCTGCAGGCAGATAACCCAAGTGTGATGACTGCAACAGTGAATACACTCGAACATCTACATTTATGGTAAGTGTACACAACTGTACTTTCTTTGGGAAGCCCTACCAGTGCTGCTGAAAGGAGGCCCGACTGTCCTGCTCTGGAGACAGTCGTGGGTCACTTATCTTTGTATCCAGATGCCTGGCTCAAAATAACAAATGACAACTGGATACAAAGTATAGTTTCCAGAGGATATTTCATTCCTTCCGCCACTCCCCCTCCATTGACAACAAAAATCCCAGACGTTCCACCCAGTTACAGGGAACAAGCAACATTAATGGTCCAAACTTTGCTAAGAAAAATAGTCATCCAGCCAGTCCCAGCCGACCAGACAGGATCCGGAACTTGCTCAACAGACTAAACAGATGTGTCAAGAAAAAGAAGTTCTGGATGGTCACGCTTCAGTCGATACTTCCTTCTTAGGGAAAGACAATTGGATGTGCTCAATAGATCTACAGGATGTGTACTACCATATAAAAATAGCCAGACCATCCAGGGATCATCTGCGCATCCGGTTGGGAGCCAATCATTACCAGTTTCGATCCCTGGCCTTTGGTCTCACTACAGCCCCCAGAGTGTTCACCAAATGTATGGCAGTGGTCACAGCTCACCTGAGGCGTTTAGAATTCCAGGTGTTTCTGTATTTAGACGATTGGCTCCTCACCGCCACCACCAGGCATCAGCTAATAAAAGCCAGGGACACCACTCTTACTCTCTGCAATCATCTAGGCATTACCATAAATTCAGAAAAATCTGCCTTCTCGCCATCGCAACATATCATTTTTATCGGAGCAGAATTGGACACCACCACCTTAAAACTTCCAGCAGAAAGAGTTTTACTACTTCGTCAGCAGGTCCACAACATCATATCCAAGAGACAAGTCTCCAGCATCAAAAGTGCTAAAGTTAGGCCTGATGGTATCTGCAATAGTTGGGTCACATGCACATACGGATTCTGCAATGGCTGCTATTCACTCAATGATCTTATCAGGAGCTCCCAATGTCTCATCTCATAATTATCACAAACACATGCAAAAAGGATCTTCGATGGTGGTTGACCTCTCTTCATGTAACGATAGGTCGTCCGTTTATCTTACCCTCACCAGCGGCCACAGTGACCACAGACACTTCTCTGATTGGGTGCGGGGGCATTTTCAGGGAAGAACAGCCCAAGGCACATGGACCAAACAGGAGACACATCTGCATATCAGTGTTCTGGAGATGAGAGCAGTACTTCTGGCGTTGCAGTACTTCCAGGACTCTCTCCCTCTGGGGACAATTGCGATTCAGTCAGACATGTCAGTGGTCTGGTACTTCCTACCCCCTTTGTCGCATGGCTCTAGGAGTGGGCTACATCCACCCAGCGTTTTCTGATAGCAACACACATCCTGGGGAAATCCAGCATGATTGCAGACAAACTTAGCAGGGCAGTTTTGTTGCCTCACGAGTGGTCCCTCAAAAAAGAGACAGTGGACAGAATATTCCGCAGGTGGGGCCAACCTTGCTGCGACCCTTTTGCCTGCCACATGAAGACAAAATGCAGAAGCTACTTTGCCCTGATTCCCCCTCCGGGAGAAGCCCTAAGGGACGCACTTGTACACGATTGGCCTCCAGGTCTCCTCTATGTATTCCCGCCAATTCCCTTGATACCCAAAGTACTACAGAAAGCAAAAGCCCTGGGAAGGACCATCATTCTAATAGCCCCTCATTGGCCTCATCAGATTTGGTTCCCCTTCCTTCAACTTCATCTGTTGGAAGAGCCTTGGATCCTGGACCCAGATTCAGACCGTCTGACGTATTCGTCGGGGGCTCTTCATCCCTCTCTTCAGTCCCTGAAATTGACAGCTTGGCTGCTCCCATTCCCAACATAGCCAGGTTCCATAACCTCTCAAACGAAACCCAGCATATTTTGATATCTTCTCATAAGTCCTCTACTGGAAAATTGTACCTTAGCAAATAGAGAAGATTTTTTATATGGGCTTCTCAAAATAACATTGATCGCTGTCAAGCCCCCATTTCCTCAATATTAGAATTTTTGACTATGCTTTTCAATAAAGGAGCTGTGGCAGCTACAGTTCGGGTACAACTGGCCGCCATCTCTAATTTTTCACCTTGGCTTTGAAGGATTGAACATAATGTCACACGAGCTATCTAAAGTTTTTCTCAAAGGGACCTTCCCTCTCAGAACACCTGTGAATTCCCCTTATACCCCATGGAACCTAAATTTTATGCTTTCACGCATATCCTCCCATCTTTTGAGCCAGCTTCCTCATGTGATTTGAAGTATTTGTTTTGGAAGACTATCTTTTTAGTAGCCATCACATCTGCCCGTAGAGTATCAGAGCTCATAGAAAGCCTGACAGGTAATTCCTGATTGTGCAGAAAATAAAGATTTACAAGAATTAATGCATTCTGCAAACCAAGTTGGTAAACATACTTTGCAGTGTGGTTTTGATGCCTTAGAAGCATCTTGCAGGGCTGCTGTCACTGGGTCTGTTCTGAGAAGGCATGCTTGGCTGAAGGAACAAATCTTGCCAGACCATGTCAAATCAAAATTACTAGATGCTCCATTAAACCAAGAATGTTTGTTTGGCACAAAAGCAGAAGTTGTTCTTAAAAAGATGGAGGAAAAAGCTAAATCTATGCAAACTGTTAAAGATTTCTTATAGGTACGGCTACCTAGATTCAGTAGGCATTGGCATTCTAAAAACTGGTTCTTTCCAGTCCATCCCAGACCTTCTAAGTTCAAACCCAGGGGCAACAGACCACAAAGACTACAGTCTCAGGGTATGCACAAATCTAAACAGTGGAGTGCTCCCACCTCAAAAACAGGCAGTGATAAGCCACCCCCATATGGAAAAAGTTCACAATGACTTGTCTTTCATCCTTCCCAGCCATGCCTAAGTACTTGCACCCCCAGGAGGAAAATTCGCCCTGCACGCAAAAAACTGGGAGTACATTACCCAGGACTGCTGGGTTTTAAACATTGTATCCCAGGGATACAGATTCCACTTCCATTCACTGCCAACCCCAAGCGGGTTGCCAGACCTTCCTCCAAACCAGTGGGCAGAGGCCCAAAAGCAAGTACTTTCTCTCCTCAGTATCAGGGCTATTCAACTTGTTCCAACAGAGCAAAGGGGACAGGGTTTCTACTCCAGACTGTTCCTGGTGCCCAGAAAAGAGACCTCTTGGCGTCATATCCTGGATCTGTCAATTGTCAACACCTTCGTGGTGATACTAAAATTCATAATGCTTACACTCCAGCAGCTGATTCCTATGCTAGCCAATAACTCCTGGCTGGTCAGCTTAGACTTAAAGAAGCTTATCTGCACATCCTCATAAGGGAGTCTTGCAGGAAATATCTGCGTTTCAGGGCAGGCTGTATAAACTGTCAGTTCTTTGCACTTCCCTTTGACTTATCTACTGCACCCAGGGTATTCACAAAGTGCCTGGCTCCAGCCTTTGCATACTGCAGGCAGAGAAATATTCAAATTTACCCATACTTGGACGATTGCCTGATTCAGGCGGACAGTCAGGAATTGCTACTTTAGCACCTGACATTTGTAAAGAGACTCCTAATATCTCTGGGGTATACCAACAACGAAAAGAAGTCGCATCTGGTACCCAGCCAAAAGATTTGTATTTATGGGAGCAAGCTTGAACACAACTTTCCAGATGGCATTCCTCACTCCAGAAAAGCAGGTTTATTTGACAGATTACTGGCCACCAAAACCCAGCTATCTGCAAGAAAAATACTGCAAGCCCTAGGGTTCATGGCCTCATGCATTCTCCTAATTCCATATGCAAGACTGCATATGAGGAAACTTCAGTGGTACTTAACAAGTCTCTGGTGTCAACATTCTCAGGACCTGGAAACAGAGATTCCTATTATTTCTTGCCTAAGGACAGAGTTCCTTTGGTGGGCAGAAGCTTGCAACCATAACAAGGGACTCCCTTTCACCCAACCCCTCGCCACCCAAACCCTGACAACAGATGCATCAAACTATGCATGAGGGGCTCACATGGCAGGCAAATGCATTCTAGGCAAATGGAGCCCAGGACAAATTCACCTATATCAATCAAAAGGAAATGTTAGCTGCGCAGAATGCTCTGACAGCCTTCAAATACCTTTTCCTTCCAGGACAACTCCTGATAAAGACAGACAACACCACAGTTATATGGTACATAAACAAGCAGGCGGGAACTCATTCCTACGCACTCTACAGATTAGCCATGGCTCTGTGGAACACATCCTTGAGCATTCAAGCGCACCTGCAAGCTCAATTCCTGCCAGGCAAACAAAATTCACTGGCAAATGACTTCAGCAGAAATGTACTGGACCGACATGAGTGGAAACTGGATCCCAACTCATTCAAACTTCTTATCCACAGGTGGGGGACACCAGAGGTGGACCTCTTTTCTTCCCCCCAAAACCATCAATTGAGCAAATTTTGCACCAGAACCTCCCTACAGCCAAGCATGGAAAGTAGATGCCCTATCCTTTACATGGGAAAACCTCTTAATCTATGCCTTTCCTCCTTTGCCCCTCCTCTAAAAAGTACTACTCAAGATCAAACAGGACAGGCCAAGGATAATCCTTATTGCACCAGACTGGCCATACCAGCACTGGTACCCACTCCTGTGCAGTCTGACAGCAGTGTCACCCTGGCACCTACATCAGACCCCCTCTCTGCTATCCTAGCAGGAGGGACAGATTTTGCATCCTCAGCTGCAAACCCTGAACCTTGCAGCCTGGCTTATTCCCTGAATACATCACCAGCAACCTTCAGCAAACAGGTGCTGGATGTCATCCTTGAGGCCAGGAGGCCTAGTACTAGGAAATCCTATTCAGAAAAGTGGAAAAGATACTGTTCTTGGAGCCAGTCTCAAGGAAAGGACACAGCCTTGCCCACCTTACCTCAAATCCTAGCTTATGTAGCAGAGCTGCTCCACAAAGGCCTATCCTTCTCATCAATTAAGATTCATGCATCTGCCATCTCAGCTCATTGCAATACTGAGCCACCCCTGTTCTCTCACCCTCTGATCAAACAATTCCTGAGAGGAGCTAACAATTTAAGACAGTTTAGCACTCTTCAAGAAAAATCTTGATGAGTGGATGGGAAATAGGAAATACACTCCGGGGATCACTTCTGTGTCTCTGCTCGTCAGTGGCACAGGAAACTAACTTTCTTGGGTGGCGTAAGCCAGGGAACCTTGTTGGCTAGGCTTGCATAGGCCCTTGGGCCGATAGCCTAGTACCTACCTATGAACCCCTGAGAAGAGCTCCCACTCCTGCCCGGGACCTTAACTTTGTACTAGAGAAGCTCACACTTCCCCCTTTTGAGCCTGCTGCTACAGCAGAGTTAAAATTCCTCTCTTGGAAAAGAGCCTTACTTCTAGCCATTAGTTCAGCAAGAAGGATGTCTGAGTAACAGGCTCTTATGGCTGTGGAACCCTTCATTATTTTTCATGCGGCCAGGGTTTCCACCAGGACTAACCCATCATTTATGCCCAAGGTGGTATGCAGTGTGGCTTTAAACCAATCCATCTGTTTACCAACTTTTTTTTCCTAATCCTCAGAATAAAGGGGAAAGGATCCTGCATTCTTTGGACGTGCACAGACAGCTCAGGTTCTACCTTGACAGAACTAAGCCTTTCAGAAAAACTGACCAGCTGCTAGTCAGCTTCGCGACAGGGGCAGAGGGCAAGGCCATTTCAAAGGAAACCATTTCCAAATGGATAGCACATTGCATCCTTTTCTGCTACAAACACCATGGAAAACCTTTCCCACAGGGGATCAAAACAAATTTCACTAGGGGTACCTCAACTTCTGCAGCATTTCTCAGGGGAGCCCTTACCAGGGACATCCTGGAAGCTGCATCCTGGAGTTCTGTACACACCTTCATCAAGCATTTCCACTTACCTGTCTTTGACACAGCAGTCTTACAAGGCCTGGTAGCCAGCCCTAATACTTCTTGACTGCCTCCACCCTTCCTCAGCTTTGGGAATCAACCCAAGTGTGATGACTGCAACAGTGAAGCACGAAGAACATAGTACATTTGTGTACACTTACCATAAATGTAGATGTTCGAGTGTATTCACTGTTGCAGTCCTGGTTACCCTCCTTCCAGCCCACTGACTTCCCTATGCTTTCTACCTTTACTCTTTTTGGCCATATTTTATGGTTGTGGTATTTACTTTTTACTGGAGGTGTTCCACACCATGTAATTGCTTCTTATTTTGGGGGCTTCTGACATCTGGGACAAGAAAAACTGATGTAATGGCGTCGGCTGCATGTTTTATACCCCTGACGACCTGACGTCATGGAAGAGGCGACAGCATCCGACGTAGAAATCCCAAGACTCTGGTATTCAGGCCGACTGAGGGCTACCTGCAGGCAGATAACCCAAGTGTGATGACTGCAACAGTGAATACACTCGAACATCTACCTTTATGGTAAGTGTGCACAACTGTACTTTCTTTGGGAAGCCCTACCAGTGCTGCTGAAAGGAGGCCCGACTGTCCTGCTCTGGAGACAGTCGTGGGTCACTTATCTTTGTATCCAGATGCCTGGCTCAAAATAACAAATGACAACTGGGTACAAAGTATAGTTTCCAGAGGATATTTCATTCCTTCCGCCACTCCCCCTCCATTGACAACAAAAATCCCAGACGTTCCACCCAGTTACAGGGAACAAGCAACATTAAAGGTCCAAACTTTACTAAGAAAAATAGTCATCCAGCCAGTCCCAGCCGACCAGACAGGATCCGGAACTTGCTCAAGATTCTTTTCAGTTCCAGAAAAGACAGGGGACTGGAGACCAGTTTTGGACCTCAGCAGACTAAACAGATGTGTCAAGAAAGAGAAGATGTCCTTCAAGGATGCATCTGCAGTCATAACATATGGGTTGTCCTGCCTCAGGCAGCCCTTCGGTCGGCCGGATTCCAAAGTCTGGGTCTGGCCTCGGCTGATGTCGCACTTCACCCGACGTCATCGCTCCTGGGGTATAAAGGCGTCAGCCGACGCCATTTTCCTCAGTCTTTCTTGCCGCGCGGTGCCCGAAGCAGAAGCTGTTCGCAAGTGCCGGTCGGCCAGATCCAGAGATTTCAGCTACCGAAGACTTCTAAAAAGCTAAGTACCCCGTTGGGGACTCTTTCTTGCCTCAGCCGATGTCAGACAAAGTAAATAATTGTTTAACTTGTGGGAAACAAATACCTCATAAGGATTTCCACTCTTACTGCCTTCCTTGCTTAGGCCCAGACCACGACGTATCAGCTTGTTTAGCCTGTGCTTCCTTCAACCGACGGACACTTAGACGTCGGTCGGAGTTTGCTGAAGAGTTTTTTGGCTCCGCTTTTGCATATAAAATGCTGTCGGAGACTCCAACTACACATTTAGCCAAAAAACGCAAGGAAAAGGACCGACACTCGCGGCCTGCGGTTTCGGCTGAAACCACTGTTAGGCCTACCGCGAGTGTCTCGGTTTCGGCTGAAACCGAGTCCACGGTTCTTCCCTCGGCCGAAAGCATGCCGCCGACTTCCGAAGCCTCTGAGGCCCCGGCTGAGTCGGCTACAGAAATTCCTACCGAAGAAGCAGGCACACAAGATTTGTCCGACACCATTCCGTTGGACATCTCTACTCCTGCACGTGGGGCAGGTAGACCCCCTGCTTCTATGTCTATCAAGGCCTTCTCCAGGGCTAAAGCAGCTAAACTTTCCAAGGCCTTACCTACAAAAGCTCCCTCTCACAGACCTTCCTCTAGTTCTCAGATTCTCAGCCTTGCTGAGGACCTTATTTCTCTGATCAGGGGATCCCATCCACACCCAGACAGGGCCTCTCAACCCCCTCCTGGAAAAAGGGCCTAGGACTGAACCCCCTGAACCTCTCTCCTCTGACTATTCCTCGGATGGATCAGATGTTTCAGACCATCAGGAAGGACCATACTCACCCTATGAGGATTCTGATGCAGAAGACTCCATTCCTTCTGCCTCCCCCCCAGAAGAATTTTCTTTTGGGGAAACTCTACACTCAATGAGGGAACACTTCCAATGGCAGGGTCAGGATTTCTCTGATTTTAGGAAAAGGCTAAGGACTTTTTTACACTTACCACAGCATAGGCCTTTAGCCATACCACCTGTACTATCAGTTGTTGATGATGCATACAATGATGCCAGTTCTGCCCCTGATTCTCCCCCCCCGGCCCCTGCCAAACCTGACAGATATTACAGGGTCCCGGATTCTCACTTCCACTTGTATAAGGCCCATGCTGCAGACCCAGAAACCATTTCTCAGGGCCCTAAGGTTGTTGCAGCTGCCTCTGCCAAAAACCCCCTCCCCTCTGAAAGAGAATCAAGAGCATTAGAGAGATGGGGCAAAAAGGTTTATACATCTTCTACTCTTTCTGCCAGAGCTTTAAACTGTCAATTTCACATGATTCAGTACCTGGAATTTTTGTTAGATCAGCTGAATAAAAAACTTTCCTCTCCTGAGCCTTTAGACCGTAAGTCCCTTCAGGATTTGGTACACAACTCTCAGCAGGTCAGTAATCATTCCTTAAAATGTGGCTATGATGCACTGGAGGCTTCATTTAGATCAGCTTTGACTGGAGCAGTGATTCGAAGACATGCCTGGCTAAAAGAGCAATCCTTGCCAGACCATGTTAAGTCCAAGCTCTTAGATGCCCCTATGGAGAAACAAAGTTTATTTGGCTCCCCTGCACAGGAGGTTCTAAAGAAAGTGGAAGAAAAAGCAAAATCTGTCCAAACAGTCAAGGAATTTCTGCAGGTCCAACCTCCGAGGTTCAGCAGAAATTGGCCTTCAAAGAATTGGTCCTTTCCAGACACCTCCAGAGCACAGAGAGGCAGAAATAGACGCCCAAGAGGCAGAGGTCAATCAAGGGGTGCCTACAGGGGTCGTCAGTGGCAACCTGCCAACCAGAGGAGTGCCGCCACAGCTGCGACTGCAACCACTTCCACAGGACAGACACAATGACTTGGCTCTGATTCCGCCTACCAGGGAACAACTGGAAGCACCTTTGGGCGGAAAGCTAGCTTTATTTTCAAAAAACTGGCATTGCATTACAGGAGGCAAATGGACTTTGCAAACAATAGACAAAGGCTACAGGTTTCACTTCCACACTTTACCAAAAAAGAGAGGAATGCCAAACCTTCCACCAAGCCAGAAATCAGAGGCTCTAAAACAAATCATCAACTTACTAAGGATGAGAGCAATAGAAAAGGTACCATCAATGGAACAAGGCCAAGGATTTTACTCCAGACTATTCCTTGTACCAAGAAAAGAAAATCAATGGAGGCCTATTCTCGACTTGTCCGCCCTGAACACATATCTCATTGTACCAAAATTCAAGATGCTGACCCTACAGCAACTTCTTCCCATGTTGGGCAAGGAGTCTTGGCTGGTGACTCTAGATCTCAAGGAGGCATACCTGCACGTCCCTATATGACCAGATTGCAGAAGACACCTCAGATTTCTTGCAGGATCAGAGCATTATCAATTCTCAGCATTGCCCTTTGGCTTATCTACTGCGCCCAGAGTATTCATGAAATGCCTGGCATCAGTAATTGCACATTGCAGGCTTCAGGGAATTCAAATCTACCCATACCTGGACGACTGCCTAATACAAGCGGACAGCAAGACAAAAATAATACAGGATTTGGCCTATGTCATACAACTGCTGCAAGCCTTGGGATACACAGTCAACATACAAAAGTCAAGACTAGTGCCATCCCAAAGGATAACATTTTTGGGTGCAGAGCTGGACGCAATGACTCAGATGGCTTTTCTCACACAAGAAAAACAAAAGCAACTACCAGTCTACTTCATGGCATTGACAAGACAAACTCAGCTTACTGCAAGGAAAGTCCTGCAGGCCCTGGGTTACATGGCATCCTGCATAGTCTTGATCCCACATGCCAGGCTACATATGAGAAAATTACAATGGTACCTAAGGAATCTATGGTCTCAACACAGACACAGTCTAGAAACCCTGATACCAATCATTCCATGCCTGAAAAAAGGATTTCTGTGGTGGGCTCAGGCCTGCCAGACCAACAGAGGATTGCCTTTTCACAAACCACAACCAAGGCAGACCATCACCACGGACGCCTCAGACCTAGGCTGGGGGGCGCACATGGAAGACAGGCGTATCCAAGGCCTATGGTCCCAAGACCAGCTGAATCTACACATAAATCTAAAGGAGATGCTGGCAGTGAAGCATGCAATCGAGGCATTCAAATCATTCCTCCAGCAAGGACACCTGCTGATAAGGACGGACAATACCACAGTCATGTGGTACATCAACAAACAGGGAGGCACACATTCCTACCCTTTATGCCGGATGGCAATGGACCTTTGGAACCTAGCCCTGAATCTCAACATTCAACTGCAGGCCAGATTCGTACCAGGAAAAGAGAATTCCCTAGCAGACAGCTTAAGCAGAACTACCACGGATGCTCACAAATGGATGCTGCATCCAGACATCTTCAAAACCATAACAAAGAAATGGGGAAAGCCAGAGATAGACCTGTTCGCCTCCCCACTCAACCACCAATTGAAGAAATTCTGCTCAAGAGAATACCACCCACAAGCCTGGAGGGTGGACTCCCTTTCTTTCAGCTGGAAAAACCTGACAGTTTATGCCTTTCCACCTCTCCCATTGATGTACAAAGTTTTACTGAAGATCAGGGAGGAACAGCCAAAGGTAATTCTGATAGCTCCAGACTGGCCAAGGCAGCACTGGTACCCGCTACTGAGAAACATGGCTCGGACGAACTCATGGCCTCTACCTCCATGGCCTTTACTTCTAACGCAGAACAACTACAAGACCCTGCATCCAAGCTTGAAAACACTGCAGCTAACTGCCTGGAAAATTGCATAAAACAAAACCAGCCTGTTTTATCTCAGAGGGTCAATGACATTATCCTGGAGGCTCGCAGACCTTCCACAAGGAAAACATACTGGGCTAAATGGAAGAGATTCCTCACTTGGAGTGCATCAAAGGGAGCAAATGTCACACTGGCAAACCTAGCACACATCCTAGAATACTTAGCAGAACTGTTCCACAATGGCCTGTCCTATTCTTCCATTAAGATTCATGCTTCAGCAATTTCAGCAGAGTACAACATGGATCCTCCCGTCTTCTCTCACCCTCTCCTCAGACAAATTTTGAGAGGCATCAAAAATGTAAAACCGCCAAGGAAACCACCTCTGCCTGCATGGGATCTCAATTTTGTGCTGGAAAAATTAACACTTCACACTTTTGAACCAGCAGCAACAGCAGACTTACAGTTCTTATCTTGGAAAACTGCTTTCCTGCTAGCAATCACTTCAGCAAGAAGGGTATCCGAGTTACAGGCATTAATGGCAGTGCAGCCTTTCCTTATCTTTCACCAGGACAGAGTATCTTTGAGAACCAATCCTACTTTCATGCCAAAGGTGGTATCCAGGGTATCCTTGAACCAAGCTATTCATTTACCTACATTCTTCCCTAACCCACAGAACAAGGGGGAAAGATTACTACACACCTTGGATGTACACAGACAACTGCGCTACTATCTGGACAGAACTAAGACCAGTAGAAAAACTGACCAGCTTCTGGTAGCATATGCAACAGGAGTGCAAGGAAAAGCAATTTCAAAGCAGACAATTTCAAAATGGATAGGAAATTGCATTCGATTCTGCTACTCTTTTCATGGAAAGACATCTCCTGAAAATATCAGGCCTCACTCCACAAGAGCTACAGCCACCGCTACAGCTTTCCTACGGGGAGTGGCTACCAAAGACATTTTAGAAGCTGCTACTTGGAGCTCCGGGCATACATTTGCCAAGCATTACAATCTTCCTTTATACTCCAGATCCCGAGCAGGTTTTGCAACTGCAGTTTTACAAGGGATCTTAACTACACCATCTTTATCTTAGTGCCTCCTCCCCCAGTTTGGCTATGGTATTCTACCCATATGTTATGACTGCAGATGCATCCTTGAAGGACATAGTACAGTTTTGTACCTACCATAAATGTAGATGTCCGATAGGTATGCATCTGCAGTCAGGATTACCCACCCTCCTTCCCCTCTGTGGTATTCCTAGGGTGCTTACCCCTCTTTTAGCTAGCTGGGGGAATCTGTTATGGTGTATTTGTTTGTATGTATATATGTAAATATATATATTTTGTTTGCTACTGTTTGGAATTTTCAACCTTTATCCAAATTTAGCCTTCCTAGAGGGCACCTGGCATCTGGGGCAAGAAACACTGAGGAAAATGGCGTCGGCTGATGCCTTTATACCCCAGGAGCGATGACGTCGGGTGAAGTGCGACATCAGCCGAGGCCAGACCCAGACTTTGGAATCCGGCCGACCGAAGGGCTGCCTGAGGCAGGACAAACCCATATGTTATGACTGCAGATGCATACCTATCGGACATCTACATTATGGTAGGTACAAAACTGTACTTTCTGGATGGTCACGCTTCAGTCGATACTTCCTTCTTAGGGAAAGACAATTGGATGTGCTCGATAGATCTACAGGATGTGTACTACTATATAAAAATAGCCAGACCATCCAGGGATCATCTGCGCATCCGGCTGGGAGCCAATCATTATCAGTTTCGAGCCCTGGCCTTTGGTCTCACTACAGCCCCCAGAGTGTTCACCAAATGTATGGCAGTGGTCACAGCTCACCTGAGGCGTTTAGAATTCCAGGTATTTCTGTACTTAGACGATTGGCTCCTCACCGCCACCACCAGGCATCAGCTAATAAAAGCCAGGGACACCACTCTTACTCTCTGGAATCATCTAGGCATTACCATAAATTCAGAAAAATCTGCCTTCTCGCCATCGCAACATATCATTATTATCGGAGCAGAATTGGACATCACCACCTTAAAACTTCCAGCAGAAAGAGTTTTACTACTTCGTCAGCAGGTCCACAACATCATATCCAAAAGACAAGTCTCCAGCATCAAAAGTGCTAAAGTTAGGCCTGATGGTATCTGCAATAGTTGGGTCACATGCACATACGGATTCTGCAATGGCTGCTATTCACTCAATGATCTTATCAGGAGCTCCCAATGTCTCATCTCATAATTATCACAAACACATGCAAAAAGGATCTTCGATGGTGGTTGACCTCTCTTCATGTAACGATAGGTCGTCCGTTTATCTTACCCTCACCAGCGGCCACAGTGACCACAGACACTTCTCTGATTGGGTGCGGGGGCATTTTCAGGGAAGAACAGCCCAAGGCACATGGACCAAACAGGAGACACATCTGCATATCAGTGTTCTGGAGATGAGAGCAGTACTTCTGGCGTTGCAGTACTTCCAGGACTCTCTCCCTCTGGGGACAATTTTGATTCAGTTGGACATGTTAGTGGTCTGGTACTTGAACAAACTAGGAGGAACCAGGTCCTACCCCCTTTGTCGCATGGCTCTAGGAGTGGGCTACATCCACCCAGCGTTTTCTGATAGCAACACACTTCCTGGGGAAATCCAGCATGATTGCAGACAAACTTAGCAGGGCAGTTTTTTTGCCTCACGAGTGGTCCCTCAAAAAAGAGACAGTGGACAGAATATTCTGCAGGTGGGGCCAATCTTGCTGCGACCCTTTTGCCTGCCACATGAAGACAAAATGCAGAAGCTACTTTGCCCTGATTCCCCCTCCGGGAGAAGCCCTAAGGGACGCACTTGTACACGATTGGCCTCCAGGTCTCCTCTATGTATTCCCGCCAATTCCCTTGATACCCAAAGTACTACAGAAAGCAAAAGCCCTGGGAAGGACCATCATTCTAATAGCCCCTCATTGGCCTCGTCAGATTTGGTTCCCCTTCCTTCAACTTCATCTGTTGGAAGAGCCTTGGATCCTGGACCCAGATTCAGACCTTCTGACGTATTCGTCGGGGGCTCTTCATCCCTCTCTTCAGTCCCTGAAATTGACAGCTTGGCTGCTCCCATTCCCAACATAGCCAGGTTCCATAACCTCTCAAACGAAACCCAGCATATTTTGATATCTTCTCATAAGTCCTCTACTAGAAAATTGTACCTTAGCAAATAGAGAAGATTTTTTATATGGGCTTCTCAAAATAACATTGATCCCTATCAAGCCCCCATTTCCTCAATATTAGAATTTTTGACTATGCTTTTCAATAAAGGAGCTGTGGCAGCTACAGTTCGGGTACAACTGGCCGCCATCTCTAATTTTTCACCTTGGCTTTGAAGGATTGAACATAATGTCACACAAGCTATCTAAAGTTTTTCTCAAAGGGACCTTCCCTCTCAGAACACCTGTGAATTCCCCTTATACCCCATGGAACCTAAATTTTATGCTTTCACGCATATCCTCCCACCTTTCGAGCCAGCTTCCTCATGTGATTTGAAGTATTTGTTTTGGAAGACTATCTTTTTAGTAGCCATCACATCTGCCCGTAGAGTATCAGAGCTACAAGCCATATCCATAAAGCTGCTTTATTTGATTTTTGATGCTGACAAGAGTGTCCCTGCGAACAAATCCTTCATTTTTACCTAAAGTTTGTACTGAAGCTAACTTCAACCACTTCATAGAGTTACCAGTGTTCTTCCCCCAACACACCAACAACTTAGTGTATATGCTGCACAAACTTGATGTTCGTAGACAGCTCAGATTTTACCTGGATAGAACTAAAGAGTTCAGAAAATCAGAACAACTTTTCGTTTCCTTTTCAGATTCTAGGAAAGGTATGCCAGTGGCAAAAACAACACTATCTAGATGGTTATCTGATTGTATCACCTTCACTTATTCAGCTGCCAACTTACCCTTACAGCACATAATTAAGGCTTATTCTACCAGAGCAGTGTCCACATCTTCTTCTTTTTCTTCTAGGCTTCCTATAGACAACATTTGTGCAGCAGCCACTTGGTCAAGACCCCTCATACCTTTATCACTTATTACAAAGTTGACAAGGCCTCCAGGGACAGGGCCTCCTTTGGTTCTACTATCCTGAAAAACATACTCCCATGAGCCACCCGAGAAAGATGGTGCTTGGGATGCTACCCATCTGTAAGAATGAACGGCGAGATAGAACAACTTCACATAAAGAAGTTATGTACTTACCATAACGTTCCATGTGAGTTGTTCATCTTGCCTACATTCACCCTCCTGCCCCCCCCCCCCCCCAGGGTTTTTCGAGGACCGAGATACTAGTTTTTATTCTGGTTACTCAGTCTTTCTATGGGTTTTCTCCTAAAGAGTGATAGACGCAGCAAACAAGATCTGAGGTAACTCAAGGTGCATCATGGGATAGGGATTTGGCCTCGAGCTGTCTGAAGACCTTGAGCTTTGTAGTAGGCCGACTCGGAACCGAGGATCGGCTCTGAACCCATCTGTAAGAATGAAGGCGAGATGAACAACTCACATGGAACATTATGTTGAGTACATAACTTCTTTTTACCTCCTTTTGAGCCGGCTAGTTCTGCCACCTTACAAATGTGCACTTGGAAAACCATTCTTTTAGTGGCCATTTCTTCCACTAGAAGAGTGTCAGAACTACAGGCCGTCATGGCCTGCCCTCCTTACACCACCTTCCATAATGACAGAGTTAACTTACACACAAATCTTTCCTTTATGCCCAAAGTAGTAAATGAACTATCCTTAAACCAGTCCATCCACTTACCTGTCTTCTTCCCAACTCCAACCAACAATGCAGAGAGGATCCGATCCTTCATTCCCTGGATGTACAGAGACAGTTAAGATTCTGCTTAGACAAGGCTAAGTCCTTCTGAAACTCTGACCAACTCTTTATCTCCTTTCATGCCAGGGCTCTGGGCAAGGCAGTCTCCAAACAAACCATTTCCTGTTGGATAAAGGAAATCTATTCTTTTTTGTTACTCACACTATGGCAAAGTCTTGCCTCATAGTGTAAGAGCTCACTCAACCAGGGAGCATGGCTACCTCCAAGGCCTTTCTCAAAGGCCTGGACGCAGTTTCCATCCTGGAAGCAGCTATCTGGTCTTCGATTCACATTTTCACCAAACATTACAAATTAGACCTAGTCTCCAGGGCCAGAGCAGGCTTTGCTAAAACAATCCTGCAAGGATTCCTGGAATCCTCTACCTCGGCCTCCTCCCATTACTCTCCCACACCATGAATACTGCAACATTGGAATACAAGGACATAGAATAGTTGTGTAAAATCTTACCATAACCATAGGTGTCCTTCTCTTCCATGTTGCAGTATTCCTTCCCACCTTCCATACCCCCTATTCTTCTCTTACTGCAGGGTCTGGCCTCTGACCACTGCTTCCACTCCCGAAGTCTTATCTGTTCAGCCTTACAGTGGCATTTGTTCCTTTTGTTGGCATTTTGTTCTCCTACAGGCCACTTCTCTGGGCTTCAAGTTCTGAGGTCTGTGTTTGCAGACGTCACATTTAAGGTCCCTGGTTTATGGCCCTTCGTGTTATGCACCACGCATGGAGAGCAGCCAGGAAAAAGCTTTTGTATAGGACCTGACGTCAGATCACCTGAGGCAGAAAATCCCACACTATGAATACTGCAACATGGAAGAGAAGGACATCAATGGTTATGGTAAGATTTTACACAACTATTCTTTATGGATTACCAGCAAAGTGAAAGATTTAGTGTAGAAAATCCAACCCTGGTAATGTCACAGCATGATAGAATGACGAGTCCCCAAATTAAGGAGAAAAAGGTAAAACAGGAAGCATCTAATCAGTTACCATACAAAGGTACTCTGGAGCCTTCAGTAGGAAACCAGTACAAAAGTTCATTTGGAGCTGCACAACAAGGGAAGGAATAGGAATTGGTGGCAATTCTGATGTAGTTGGTGTTGTGGAGTGATAGGCCAGTGAGTTCCCATGTGAAAGAGCAACGAATGACAAAGGATGCAGTTGAAGAGGATATGTCACAGGAAGATGTTCTGGAAGTTTCTGTAGAATGCCTGCAGGAAATTGAGAATAAAGAGTGCGCCCTTAGTTTAAAAAAAAAAAAGATCTAAGGGAAGAGTTTCTTGATTTAGTAGCAATGGATAGACATAATAAGATCGTGAAAGAAATAGATTACCAAAAGTCAAAAAGACCCAAAGTGTTAGAAGTCTGATAAACAAATGAATACAGTAGTCAAGGCTATTAACAGAAATTCATGTTAAAACAGAACTAAGCAGAATGTATTAATGTGCAGCTAAGTAAGTAACAGATAAAGTTTTATCATAAAAATACAGGGCAATAAGGGAAAGGAAAGTAAGGGAAGAAATCAAATGCCATCATGGAAGTATTGTATAGAGAAAATTATAAAGCAGTTTAGACAGGAAATGCCACTGTTAGAAGAATATGGAAGAGGGAATAGATCAACAAAAATTCTTAAAAATATATAGACATAAAAGCAATGCATAGTATTAGAACTCACCATGATCTTTTGTACACTATTGCAAGTAATAAAATAAAAATATAAGCATAGGCAGAAAAACTTAGAAGATATCTAGATAAATACAGAGGCAAAATACAATGTAAGCAATTCATTGATAACCCAAAAAAGTTTTATAGAGAATTGAGAAATAAAGCAAAAGGAGTAGAAACATTACCAAAAAAAGAAGAAATCGACCCATTTTGGAGAAGTCTCCATGATGATCCTGTGGAACATAACCAAAATGCTAAATGGGTAGAAGAATAAAAAGAAACAGTGGGAAATTCAAATGTTGAAGATGTGAAATGGGATGAAGTAACAGCCGGAGAAATTTAAATAAAATGTAAGAAAAGCTCCGAACTGGAAACCCCAGGCCCAGATGCTGTACCTAACTTTGGCTGAAAGTAATAACATCTTTACACAAAGATTTAGCTCTGAGTAAAAACTGCTTATATGCATACCCTGAACAGACACCAACATGGTTAACAACATGAAAAAAAAAGTCTACTTCTTAATAGTGAACCGGCAAGCTATCCTAAAATCTATAGACCAACAACTTGCCTTCTGACAATCTATAAACTATATACTGGAATTGATGCTGACAGAAAACTCAATCAAGGAAATAGAAAAAAGGTAACAAAAGAAAGTCATATGAAACAAAGGATCATTTGTTGTTAAAGTTATAATGGTGAATTGTAAAATGGGGAAGAACCTAAGTATGGCATGGCTAGATTACAAAAAAGCATTTGTCAGCATTCCGCGTTCATGGATAAAGAAGTGCTTTTATATATATATATATATATGTGCTTATATATATATATATATATATATATCTGATGCACCATACATTGATTAGTTACATTAAAGTGATTATGAAATAGTGGCAAACCACTTTGCAACTAATCCATGGTAAAGGACATTGGTTAGACCAGGATGTGATGTAAAGGAACTTGAGCAGGAAGAAGTGTATAAATATTTGGGAATTGATGAAAGATTGACAATAAAACATGAACAAATGCAAAGAAAAATCGGTAAGGAATATTTTAGAAGACTAAAATTAATACTGAAAACAGACCTGACATCTAGGAACAAAGTCCAAGCTATAAACCAGTTTGCTCTTCCTGTTCTAACTTACAGTTTTGAGGTGATTGACTGGTTTTGGATCAGATAGATAGGAAGGCAAGAAAAATGTTTCATGATTAACAAATGATATATAAATCAATGTATACTAAAATGACACATTCCTTGTTCTGAAGGAAATATGAGCCTCCTTGAAATGATTACATGCGTAGACCTGCAATCGTAGCACTGCATACATATCTGCTGTCCTCATCAAATCAAAACATAGTGAAAATTTTGAAACAGGAAGAGAACAAATCTAAGTTGACTTCTCTGCTTCGTTTAAGAGAAGCTTATCAGAAACCAAACCAGAAGTAGACAAAAATCAGGCAGCAACTGAATGTGCCAAGAAACAAAAGAAAGAATATAAGGAAGGATCAGATGAGAAGGCAAGAAATGTGGAAAAGGCATAAATATAGTTGCAAGTACAGAAAACACCTGAAACAACCTCATGTCAACCAGGATTTGAAGCAGGAATGTTTAAGGAGAGGTGAATTTAAACCAAAAAACTGAAAGGTTAATATTATTGGCTCAGGAGAGTGGACTATTGTACTTGTTGGTTTGCAAAGTACATTGAACATGTGGGAGAAACAGACAAATGCAAGTTCTGTAAAACAGTCATATATCTTGTTATTAGTTGTGATACACTAATGGTATAGGGCCTGTCTACTGAAAGGCATAATAACATGGCAAGACTGTTTGCACTTGCAAATATTACAGTATTAAAGTATCTAAGAAGCGCTGGAAACATGAGCCAGAAAGTATTATGGAGAATGATGAAGCTTATATCACATGGGATTATCCATTACCAAAAGTTCATAAAATAGATGCGAGAAAACCAGATATAGTAGTTCAGGAAAAGAAAAAAGTAGCGTTAATTGTTGAAATTGCCATGACAAGTAATTACAGTGTCTTATGTACAGAAAGAGACACAAAGTAATAAAATACCAGGATTTACAGGAAGGAATGAAGGCAGTGTGGAATAAGGGTACTCAGACAGTTCCAATAGCAGTAGTGGCAACTGGTCTTATAAAAAGGCATTTACAGTCTTATTTAGATATGCTACCAATGCATGCAACTCCATATGCATTGCAGGAGGAGGAGTCAATTCTGTGCACATTGGGGGTGCTGCGAGGAGTGCTTTTGGCTACCATCAAAGATTAAAGCAATACTAATTCATGAACTTTAATCATACTTTGAGTTAGGCATAAGGTCCATTCCTATCGTGGTATTGGAAACCCAAAAATCTTGTAGAAATTTAAAAGAGCATACTTATCTTAGAAGGCAATTTATTAAGACCATTAGGCAACATGTTTAAGGAAATACTATCTTCTTTATTCAAAGCTCACCTAAAAGAAAATGCAAATAACCTAGGTAAAATTTAATGTAAACAAACATCAAAATTCAGAAGGCCTTATGTCGTCTTCCAAATGGTCAAAGTAAGCCTTTTGACTAAGCCATCCTTTATCGAGATGTAGTCTCAGATCTGGCCTTCAACCAGGCTGTCAAAGTTATTATCTTTTTTCTAACCATCAAAGGAAATGAATCATACATTTGTTGGATGTACACGGGTGATTTGAAAGCTGCACTGGCAGAACTAAGGTCATTAGGCAAACAGATGAATTCTTTGGCTACCTACTTTGCCTGTCATGAAGGAGATGATCTCCAAACTGTATCCATCACCCTGGCTAACTGTATTTAATTCTGTTATAACTTCAGCAAGGAGTCTGTGAGTGCAGTGGTCATGATGAACTCCACTTGCCTTCAAGAATGTATCTGTTTAAGATGTCTGTGAAGTAGATGAACATCACTGCACACAAATTTTAGGTATTTGATTTTATTGCAAGAGCATGACACATTTTTTTCTTCTTCCTTTCTGTAAGACTTGACATAGGATCCTCCCATCGGAGTCGTGCATTATTTAGTAGCCTTCCATGGATAGGAAATTGTACTGCATTGATAATCCTGTGATGAATATACTGCAGTTTTGTCATCACCATTACAGCAGTTAAAGATTACCACTACAGTATAGGCTCCACCCCTTTCACCCCTATTCTCTGATGACTGCTTCCTATGTGTAGATCTCAGAGACTGGGGGTCTTGTGTGCTGCACTGTAATCTCTCATCTATTCTGTTCTCTTTTCCATTTTTTATGTAATGGGGACTTTGACAATGTGAGGTATTGCCAGTTATGCCAGAAAAAGTAGGGCAGTGGATGCGTAACATATGCAGCACAGCTAGCTGGAATTTTGTAAAGAATTGTATGTCATTTGTATATCAAACTGATTTGTATATATGTTTGTATTGAAACATGTATTTGTAAAGCTGTTTGTGTTAAAAATGTACCAACAGTGTGCCCAGCTGGACAGAAAAAGTAATATACATCCATTATTGTAACTGTTTAAATGTATATGTTTTAACAGAGGATACTAGAAAGAAGGTGTTAAATCTCAATCTACCTGACTTTGAAAAATAGTAAGAAATTAAATTACTTAATGGAGTCCATAAATATTGTATCTTACACTTCTGATTGCAGCCAGAGACAGCATGTCTGGAAAAACAAGAACTAGGAAGCTTCCTGTATTGTCATTGGGGTGAACTAATTGCTACTGTGGGAAGGGTGGGTGTTTTGAAATTGTTTTATGACTTCCAGGAGCTGCAGAAGATCTTAGTGTGTGTGTGTGTGTGTGTGTGTGTGTGTGTGTGTGTGTGTGTGTGTGTGTGTGTGTGTGTGTGTGTGTGTGTGTGTGTGTACATATGTGCTACATCCTGACAGCTTCCAGCAATGGGGAATTGCATGGGAGTCAGATGACCTGATGTATGTGATGTCATTCTGTACTCCATCACTAAAATAATGTTTTACTACTAGCTGAGACTGAAATCTCAGGGCAGTCTGTTTCTTGGAACCTGACATATAAGGATCCTTTACCTACTTCATCTTACCTTGCTCTACTAAATGACCAGGAAATAGTAATTCTTTACATCTGTCAGGAAAATATAGTGAGGTTAGTTAAGTACTGTTTTTCTGTATCTGTGTGAATCTATTTATCTGGGTTATTTTTAATATTTCTTGTGATTAACACTCTGGTGCTTATTGTAAATAGATATTTGGTATTTTCATGTTCTTTTATTATTTATTATTAAATGTATTTAAACTTTATTGTGGCTGGTCCTTTAGAGAATATTTTAACCTTTGAGAGTACTCATATCTATTTGATGACTCTGTGGCCACTCCTGAAAGCCCTACTGCTGTTGGTCAAACTATCATTTGTATTAATATTAATTTCACTTGGTATAATTGGGTACCCTTACAAGAGCCTTAGAATTGCAGGCTTTGGAGTGTCTGGTGGTGATGTAACCACCTTATAGTCTGTGCAGAAGGGAGCATAGCTAGTAAATCTGTTCCAGCCTTTTCCCAGTGTGTGGGAAAATTAAGTCTCAGAGTGTGTGTGTCAGCTGTTTGGAGCAGGGACATGAAGCACTGGTTTTACAGAGAAGGTGCTGGAGGACTTGGCTTGGACACTTGGCTGAGGACTCATCCCTATAGCTGTGCCTTGGGAAGTCTTATAGGCAATCTGGAGGGAGACAGAGAAATCCGGACCCCCGGACTGAGTGTGTTTCCTGTGTCCCCTTAAGGGAAATTGTGCTTTATCCAGAGAGCTGCATCTGGAAATACTGGGTGTATCCATTTTGTGCCAAGTGAACATCCCTCTCCAGCCTCAGTGATGAGGATTCAGGCTTCCTGACTACTGGCCCATAGTGGAGACCTCACAGGGACTTTGTGATGTTAGATTATTAACAGTACCGACTAGAAGCAAGAAGTTTGAGAATAAGGTCATTATTGACTTGACGTAGACCAGTGATTGGTGACTGGGAATGCTATTAATCAGGGTGCACTTCTAGGCACTTTTCCACCCAAAATGGCAAA
>NC_056735.1:1642630021-1642647521 GCF_019279795.1 Protopterus annectens
GACGATATTTTTTTCTTGTGGAAAGGGTCTCTTATGGAACTAGATTGTTTTCTTGATCAGGTGAGCCGGAGTATACAGTTTTTGGATTTTACTGTCTCTGGGAAAGGGAATGTAGTAGATTTTTTGGTCATTACCCTGGCCTTAGATCCCCTTACTTGCAGATTCTCTTCCAACATCCTTAGGAAAAGCACTTTTCGTAACAACTACCTTGATTTTTCAAGCCAGCATCCTCCCTTTATGAAAAGGAACATAGTCAAGGGGCAGTTTGTATGTCTTAGTCGCATTGTGAGTGATGATGATGTTTTTTCTAATGAAAGTCAGTTTCTGAAACAACTTTTTGTTGACAAGCATTATCCTGAAAATCTGGTTTCTGATGTTTTGAATGAAGTTACTTCATTTAGATACAGTAAATATCCTCCCATTCTTAAATTTGGTTACATTCCCAAGTCTTCAGCTCCTGCTGATGACCTTACCAGATTTCCCCTTCCCATTTCTCTAGATGCAGAACCCATTAGGAACATTTTGTCTAAGAATTGGGATATTATTAAGAGTAGCCATGAATTGTCCAGGGTATTGGATGACACCCCTAGTTTTAGTTACAAGAGAACTAGGTCTTTGAAGAATCTTTTTGAAAAAACATCCCCTTCTCTTCTTAGTTGCCCTCTTCAAATGACAGGGATGTACAACTGTGGCAAATGTGTTTGCTGCCCTTTTATTGCTTTGGGTGTTAGTTTCCAACTTCCCAGTCTCAAGTTTCTGATACAGTTTAGTGATTCTTTTGATTGTAATAGCACTAACGTTGTCTACCTTTGGAGTGTGTGATGAATGCTATGCCTTCTATGTAGGCAAAACTATTAGAAAACTTAGTGATCGCATTAAGGAACACCGTCAGGCTATAAGGAAAGGTGACTGGAAAAATGCTTTGGCTAGACACACACTTTCTAGCTCCCAGTGCAGCAGATTTTTGTTCCTAGTACTTGATTATGTGTCATTACCTTATGGGGACTGCAATCCTTTACTTGAAGTTAAAGAGCTTAGATGGCAGATTAGATTTCAGGCTGACACGCCCCCTGGCCTTAATGGTAATCTTAATGTGAGAAGCATTCTCAAATGGATCAGATAGGATGGTAGTTCCCTCTCCTACCAGTACAATTTTCTGGAACTTTAGAATTTTAGAATGTTATTTCACATCTAGTGTATTTTTGAATTATCCATTGTGTAATTCTGATGTTTGATTAGTGAACACTGCATTAGCGGACGAAAGCGCTTAATTTATGTTGTGATATAAATGTTTTTTTCGCTGTCATGGATTTTTGCTGCAACAGGTTTACAAGGATTTATTAAATATTCTACACTGAAGATTAATTTCCAGTTCTTCCTGACTCCATTGGTACAATAGTTTTGTCGATATATATATGTGTGTGTGTGTGTGTGTGTGTGTGTGTATATATATATATATATATATATATATATATATGTGTGTGTGTGTGTCTGTGTATATATATATATATATATATATATATATATATATATGTATATATGTATAATATATATATATATATATGTATATATGTATAATATATATATATATATATATATATATATATATATATATATATATATATATATATATATATATATATATATATATATATATATATATATATATATATATATATATATATATATATATATAGATATATATATATATATATATATATATATATATATATATATATGTGTGTGTGTGTGTGTGTGTATATATATATATATATATATGGTTCTACCTGACATAGTCGAAACCACACAACACCGACAACCACATCACCGACACCACATATTCGACAGTCCATAAACACGAAACCACACACGACATAACCGACGGTACACAAACACGAAACCCCATACACTGCACACCACAATAACAATTAAAACAAAACACATCCCATTCCACAAACCACACACACAACAAGCACACCAAAATCCTTACAAGCCCACACTCTAACCCTAAGGTCCCCTAACTCCCCTATCCCCACAGACCGTCAATCTCCACACTTACCTACTCGCGATTATCGTCGGTCTTCTTTTCGTTTTCGATCTTCTGGAGCTCAATTCTGCTGTCGGTCTCTTCTGGTCAGTCGAAGTCAGGTAGAACCATATATATATATATATATATATATATATATATATATATATATATATATATAAATGGTACATATCACTTCATCTAAACTCATTTCACCAAGATCATATCACCTTAAGTTCATTTCACCTAAAACTAATTTCACTGGCAAGTAGAACAATAAGGCAAATCAAAGGTATATGTCCTTTTCCTCACTGTATTGTGATCCTGGTGTTAGTATATATAGTAATGGGGGGGTGTGGGGGCGCAGCCCCCCCCACCTAGTTGGCTTTTACCAAATAATGTAAAACAAAACCAGACAACATAAAACCAAAGTAAGTGGGGGGCTACACCCCCCCCATGTCCCACAATATGGGGGGCTGTGCCCCCCAACTATGTATACTAACAGCAGGATCGCACTACAGTGGGGAAAGGACATATACCTTTGATTTGTCTTATTGTACTACTTGTCGGTGAAATAAGTTTTAGGTGAGATGAGTTTTAGGTGAAGTGATACGTACCCATATATATATATATATATATATATATATATATATAATATGTGTATGTGTGGAATGGGTCAGTGAGTTCAGTGAATCTGCATTCCACTTTTGTCAGCTGTTGATATTTAACAATCCAGCATGTCATTGCCCAGCCATCTGCCACTTTCACCATACACACTTCAGCTGTGGGTGAGCTGAGTCAGGTAACGGGGGGGGGGGGTAGGCTACCTGTAATGGGCTAGAGCTGCCATGGGAAAGAACACCATCTTGCTCTGCCTTGGCCCAGGGCAGTTGTTTGTGGTTGAAATGCCTGTGAGGTGCTATCCTGACCTACAGCAGTGATACCCAAAGTGAAAGGTTTGATTAGTGGCAGTGAGTCACAGCTAGTACACAAGGCTTAATAGGTGGCAAAACAGGAGTTCCAGTAAGTCTGCTGTGACATATATTTCTGCTCTCTCTTGCAGCAGCTGGTGCCACTCTTCTTTCACTCTATTTTTGCCGTAAGACACAAAGTACATACCAGCCAATGATATATAGGTGTAAGGGTGAATGCAGACAATAGTACAATGCTACAGCTACATAAGCAGAAGTCTAAGTTGGTGCCCATAGGCTGACAGATTACCATGCCTGTTTACAGATGAGCGGTACATTACCACAGTTATGTAGTGTGAAGAGTTATCTACACTACCATATTATAATGGGCAGTTCAGCAGAAGCTTAAAATGCTGGCCACAAGCATACACAGGCACAGCCATGCCCCACAAAATACTACAGCACCTCAACAGTAAAGGTGCCAACACAAGCACACTCAGTATATGGACAGCCACAGCAGTCAGCCTGGTGCATGTTGGAATCCATCAGAGGAAACAAACTTCAGTAACATTGCTGTAAAGGGCCAAAAATCTTTAGATTTACAGTGTAAAACACACCATTAGTGGCAGCCCCATACAGTGTCATTCAGAGTGTTCCTGCCTGACCTCCACTTTCCATGTCCGGAGATCTTCAGGGCATCCTCATCACAGATTGTCATACTTTGCCTGCATTGCTCATTTGTACAGGGATGCTGGTCACTCATCTTGGTCAGGTGGTCTGCTGGGCTGTGTCAGACATCCATTTTACAGAATGTTCCTGCATGTCCAGATTTGTCTTCAGATTTAAACTTTGTGTTTGACATGCTGTCACATCACCTTTTAAAAGTGACTTATCTGGTGGACCTAAAATATGTGGTCCAGAAGATGTATATTCTTGGTGGGCATCTTTTCATTGCAGTGAATCTCCAAGCATCAAGCTGTTGTATGTTAAGAACATTATTTTGTCTTCCATAACAGAGATCTTTCTGTCTCTTTGTCTGTCCATCGAACTGACAGAGACAGAAAGTGATTCCTAAACTGTTTCTCACCCAGTACCATTCACATGGTGTTTCTACTAGGTATGGAAGCTGGAGTATATAACATTTATGTTCTGATTGCTCCCCATCAGTTACAGTTCTGACCTACTTAGGTCTGTGAGTATAGACAAATGAATCTTTTTTTTTTTTGCTCCTATTAGGGATATATGTGAAGTTATGAGGCACACACTTCTCAGATAAATTGCCAACAGCATTTATTTATTTATTATCACTAGAAGGCTAAAGGCCTTGCTGGACTAGTCACTCAGTAAATCTTTTAGGGGATTGCAACCACTAGTGTGTGTTTCAGGTTACTAGTGATGGACAAATATGCTACAGCCATCTGGTCATTGTAGTTCAGACTTCTTTACCAGGAGTTAATTGTCCTTTGGAGAGGGCTGTCTTTCAATGTGTTCTGTACTGCTGAGCTTCTACACTTTGCATTTCTTCTACCTACTTTGGATTTGTGCTGCTGTGGAATTTTACTTAAGATAACATTTGTTACACCCACTACAGAAATCTTCTTGAAGTAAAACATCAGATGTTTGAGTACTCAGCAGTATCATTTGATCTTTGATATAGTTTTCTGTTGTGATTACATTATTCCTGTATCCCATCTTCTTGCACAACACATTCCATCTGGTACCTCATGACATCAGCAACTCCTTCAAGTAACTTTCAAGTTTAGAATTCCATAACCTTGTCAACTAGTGCATTTTCATGCAGGTGTGGCAGCCCATCTGAGTGGAATTCACTAATTGGAGATCTGGGGTATCCCCTCTTAACTCTGGCACAAAGAAACAATAAAAAGACAAAAGGGGACACAAATGCCCCAGTACAGAAGCTTATAGTTTTAAAATAGTATGGTTGGGCATAAGAAATATGTATGTAAATGTTTTCATCCACTGGAAACAGCCGTCTCAAAGGTTACTGTTATAGTAAGTACTCTCGTATCTGTTGTTTTGTGGCTTTTGTGAGCAAGACCCCCTGATCACAGAGTTATTCATTTAATTGTAGATTGCCTTATCAGTGCAAATGCTTCCCATGGTGTTTCCAGTAATGCAAGAGTTGTCTATATAAACTTACTTGCTGAACTTGCAGTATGATTGTCAAGTCCTCTGTGGCTCAAGTCTTTGTACCTGTCTTAGTTCCTGGTTTTAGAAAGAGCAGGACCATGAGAAATGTTCACATAACATGGGGAGGGGGGGGTGCTGGATGAATTCTTACTCTCATGAAATGGTGGTGGGGGGGGGGGGGGCTGGAGAAAGTTTCATTAGAAACTGAGAAGGATAATGAATTGTCTTTCTCTTCATTTCTTTTCCCCTCTCTCTCTTATTTGGTAATTCATCGGCTAGAACAAAGATCATTGGAGAGGTTTTCAGTCTTGTGGATACTTGTTAGATCATCTCTGTTTTCTTCTAATGGTAAATCTACATGCTTTTCTACATGGCAAACATGGAAGCTTTGGTTACTGTCTCACCAAACTTTCTCTGAGAGGTTAGTTGTGCAGTTTAGAAGCACACTTCATTTACTTCAGCAGTTGTTACACTGAGACCAGAGTTCCCCTTTTCCCCGGGAAGAAATCCTTAAGTAGAGACCTTCATTTTAGCTGCCGGCTTAAATCTAAATGGTTTCTACATCTGATTTTCTCCACTTTGATAAGGAGATCCTTTGCACTGAGGTATGAAGGGGCCATCAGTGAATTGTCTTTTAGTGCTGTGATTATCTTGCTCTACATTACCTTTGCTTGATGGCAGTTGGGAGACAATAAGCCTAATGTGCATTCAAGTGCTTTTAGCGTTCTATCTTAGTTAGCTATCTCAGATCTGTTCTCTCTTTCTCATGAGATTTTTCTGTGGGAAATAATTCTTTCTCTCTTTTTGTAGACTTACCAGGCAAAATATTATGGTATCATGGGAAAGCTTTTCTTCCTAACCTCCTAAAATAAATTTTAATATGGCTAAGTGCAATTTTGATGTATTTGCTTGTGAGGACTTTCAGGCATAGAGTTCCTTAGCTTTGGCTTTTCTGTTCTCATGAGGAATTCAGGCTGTTGGGTGGCCATTTTAAAATACAAGGCCATTTTTAGAGACTACTTCACATTATAGATTGATAGGCACTTACTAGCCTTTTGATTTGTGAAGATCTTAAGAAGCCAAGCCTTCCATTCCCTTGGTATTTTTTGCCATTATATTTTGCATGCAAGTTACCCAGAAATGTCTCGTACAAGGACTTGTTGGGACATTTTCTTGTTTCTCTGCATTAATGAGGGACAGGGGTGCTACACTGCAGGTGAATTTACAGTTACCCATCCATTCATCCACATTACATTTGAATAGCGTTAGAAAAGTAACTTCCTTTTTGTGGAGTTGAAGATAGTTCCATAAAATCAATATTCTGTATGATACATACCCATCCCTGTAACATGTTCTCTATTTTGCAAAAGAGATCCCTTGAGTGGGTATTTATAATACCCTGGACTTGGAAATGTGTAATAGGTGTGCCAGGATAGGCACAGGTCAGCTGTCAGTAGCCTATATGTTACCGTGAAGAGGTACAAGGTTTTGAGGTTGTCTGCATAGTTTTTACAATTGAAGCCCTTCATTTCTTAAGTGGGAAAGTGTTGTGGTTGTTCCATTTGTGGCAGGTGTTTAGACAGGTATGTGTTGAAAAGGGCATTGCACTTAATGATGTGTGCTGAGTACAGTGAAATGGTTACATCCCTAGATCTGGATGCATTACCTTTAGAAATTAGCTGTTTGATGTGTGCTGAGTACAGTGAAATGATTACATCCCTAGATCTGGATGCAGTACCTTTAGAAATTAGCTGTTTGATGAAAAAGGGCAGTTGCAGGTACATGGAGATCAGTTTTCCGCTGGTGTGTTGTCAGTGTGATAGCTAACAAGGGGAATCATGTTTGCCAAGTGATATGATGATGCACTTCTTGCCATTTAGTTTTATGAAATGGTTTTAACACCAGCTGTTTGCTGGGACAGGCCATCTTGAAGGATCTTGGTGCCCTTTGTGGAGTTTGATTACACCTAGTTTGTAGTCATCTGCAGACTTGGTCAGCCACAAATCCTTAACATTAGTTTTGACCTCTGAGAAGTCAGTGCCAAAGTGGACTGGCCCAAGGACTGAACCCAAGGGTGCACCGCCTGTGACAACTCTTTTTGGAAGAGGTAAAGCCACCCACCATAACTTCCTAGGTTCTTTTTGTCAGCCAGTTTACTCTCCAGTGAGTTACATAGGGATTGACATTTAGCTGGGAGGGTTTATGTACAGTACCCGAGTATGGGATGGTGTTGAACACCTTTGCAAGGTCTAGATGCACAATGTGTACTGTTTTGCTCTTGTCTATTGCTTCACTGACTTTTTTGAAGAACATTGCCGTGTTAAGTAGGCATGGCCTGCCCTTGAAGAATCTGAACTGGTTTGGGTCTAGAGTCTGTAGGATGCCTGTATCCTTATTTATTAATTCCATGTTCATCCTTCAAAAAGTGCATATCCAAAAGTGCAAGCCTTAGCAAGAACCACTCAAAAAACTCATGAAGTATAAGTAAATAAAACTTTTAATGAAAACGTAAAATCAATGTAATATTAAGATCCTTATTCCATTAGTAGTTAAGTAGAACTACATCAGAATAATGATGACCGTGTGTTCACGTATATGTATAACCCATCCCAATTTACAAATTGTCAGTTTAAAGAAACACTAACAAAAACCATAATAATTGTCAGTACCTCATTCAGATCATAACAAAACAATATTATTATACTAAAGCTACACATTATTTGCAATCGAGACAATTTAAGCTGTAACAAATAAAAATAGTAATTGTGGTCAGATTTTTGTAATGTTTAGCTGCCCTTAATTTCAATACAGGCTGACTGCATATATGATCGTTTAAGTCTGCAAGACTGGAGACATTGAGCCCAAGTTGCCATAGCAACTCCTTGTACTCAAGCTTAATTTCCCACTCACCCCAGTTGGATTTAAGGGTGCTTTCTCAATAGATCCATAGGTGTTTACTAGGCTAACGACGAGGAGGTCCTTTTTAAGCATAGCCATACATCCAAACTCTCAAGAATGCCAAAGCAAATTTTTTTTCAAGGATGAACATATGCTGGAATGTTTGGGTAATACATTGTTAACATTGTTTGTTGAGATGTCATAACAGTGCTCGTATATTCTCTTCCTAAATGAGTGTTCTGTTTTGCCTACAGAAATCCTTATAATTTGGATGTTGAACTTTTTGATTAGAGAATTTGGCAGGTACATGTTTAAAATAAGAGAAAGGGAATTGCTTCACACCTGGAGTGGTGTACATTGCCGTATGTAGTGGATGCTCAGAATGCCCACATAGGAAGAGAATGTATCCTAAATCCTTATGATGGGAGTTGTAAATTGGAACATACTAGCTGAGAGAATTCATGCCTATCATTATTATGAAATCGCTAAAGACAAAGGTCTAGTACATTGTTTTTAGCTTGATTCTCACATGGGGTATTTGGCTAGGCTTAAAATGGCCCACAAGAGCAGTTAGCCTAGTACTAGTGTATGAATCATTGGTAGGGTGGATTGGATGCCTTACGCTGGGTCACCATGATATAGCATAGTGCAGTATGGAGGTGAGCTTAGTCTGAGTCTGCCAGTTGATTAGTGTGTCTTCCACAGTTTGGATGCGTATGTCTTGCTTCATGGAAAGTTCCCATCTTCCCCAGACAAAACAGCAAAGCCTTTCAGAATTGTTATTGTGGACACCAAGTAATGAGCTATGTCCAGCAGAGTATCTGCTGCTTTGAAGAGAAGCATGATGAGAACCACTATCATAAGTTCAGCAGTTCATCCCAGTCTCTTTCAGACATTGGCAGGTGAAACGTCTGCCCTACTTCACTCAAGGATTGAAGCCGCAGTGAAAGTGCCCACTGTGGGGATCAGCTGGAAGATGCCACATTTTATTTATTTATTTTATTTACACATGTGCCACCAGATGTTTGCCAGAGTGCTGTCAAAAGAACAGTGAAGCTGAAGGATAAGCTTTGTTGATTCTGTCATGGAGATGAGCATATTTTTGATACTGCTTTCTTATGTCAGTGTGTCATGACATTCCCCTCAACTAGTGGGATCTCAAATGTGCATCAGTCCTTCACTTTGATGTATGAGGAACATAGAGGAACTGCACGGTTTGCCTTCCCCTTTGGGGGCTACATCCCAGGTACAGGCAGCATTATCCTCCAGTATGCCAGAGCACATCATGCCCCATCAAATTCGGAAGAGCACAATATTACATCATCATTGGCCATAACTCTGTATTTGCAGTCAGGGCCAAGAACTGTCTTCTTTCAGGTCCAGCAGGAGCTGCTGACCCAGGTATTCTGATGGTAAGATCCAAAGTTCAGACTTTAGACTTCGGACCTTTGTTTGAAATTTGGCGGTTCTTCTCCACATGCTGGGAGACTACATTGTTATACAATTTTACTTGATGCTAACACAGAGTAGTCTTCTGTGGACTTCAACATCATGTCCTTATTTGGCATAGAATACATACATCATTGCATGCACGTTGGCCCTCCTGAGGCCTATTCACCAATGGAACAGGAAGGAGATAGAGGACACACCCTGCCTCTTAGCTTCTTACAATGAGTCTTGGGACCTAGTGTCTATATCTCCAAAACACAGTGAAGCTGATTCCATCTCACTTCATCACAGATGTGCCTTGGGTGATCACTTCTTTTGGAGCAGCATTGGTGTTCATGAAATTATCTGTTTTGGCTTATGGATGAATTCCTTCTGAAAAGAAATGCATCTATTGAGGTAAGGTGTTTGTTTTACTGTATCTGTTTCAATTTTTGAAAGAAAAAAAAAACACTCTCTCTCTACATGTTTCCTACCTTTCTATAACCAGCTGAGTCCAGTTTTCAGATTTTGCTAAATTCTGGGCTATTTTGTTGTTTCTTTGTTGCCCAGACCTTACTAAGATAGAAGGAAGCTTCTCTGTTCATCGGTGAGAGTGGTGAGCTTTGAGCAGCTTATCTGTTGTTGGAGGAGTGGTTTCAGCTCAGAATCTGTAGTTTTATTGGCCATTTTGGGCTATTTCTATCCCTTTCATCTTTCTGTTTAAAAACCCATGTTTGCGTGGTTTCCCGGTGCCAGAAAGTCTGCTCTTCTAATTTTCCCTTAGAACTAGCCAGTTTTTTTAGTTTTAGCACTCAAAACTGTTTCCTTGTGCTTAGCACGTGTTCATAACTGTTGCAAGCACTAAATAATCTACAAAAAATACTGCAGCACTCAACTTTCCTCACTTGTTAGGAGGAAAACAGTTTTTAGTACTTAAATTAATAAGCACCTATCCAGGCATGTCTAAGGGTCAGCTCCCAGTATTTTCCCCTGTCCACCTGATGAATCTGGGCATCTTGGGGCAATGTAGTAATTGCCTCATGTACACTGACAACCCTCTCCTCCTACCACACAACACTACAACGTGTGAGAGATACACTTATATAGCCAAACTGGAAGCCACGCTCTCTCCAGCCAAGACTGTACTAGACAGTCAAGAGGAGAAGGTCCTGCACCACCCGACACTCAACACAAAGTCTGTTAAAACCTACACCACCTAAACCCACACATAGTAACACAAAACACACATCTACATTCACGGAGGCTCTCAATAAAAATCTGCCCAAACAACAGAAACCTCCAAAGCTGAAACGCAAGCAGCCACCACCCCCAACATTACCCAAATGACACACAGCTCACAAAATCAGTGTGCCACTCAACCTCAGCCCATAAGGTAAAACAATGTACCCAACACACTAGTCATAGGTGACTGTATAGTCAGGCACGCTGATGTCCCACTCACCAGGCTAAACAAGGAGAAAGTTAGTGTCAGCTGCTTGTCAGGTGCCAGGATCCGCCACATAATGCAAGCACTCAGCTCACTCCACAACAAGTACAAATATGACTCTGTCATTGTCAGTGTTGGTGTGAGTGACCTGAGATGTTCCTCCCTGGACTACATGAAGAGAGACATGGAGGAGCTCTCAGACTATGTACCCCAGGCAGGTATGACCCTAGCCCTGAGTAGCATCCTGCCATTGCCCAGAATGATACTACAGTACAAGGACAAAATGATTGACTTCAACAATTGTCTAAGCTTCTGGTGTCATTCTAAGGGGATCCAGTGTATGTCTGCCTGGGACAACATGATCAACAGACCACGATATTTTGCAGGAGACGGCCTGCACCTGTCGCCCCTGGGATTCTGGATACTGGCTAAGGCTCTTGCCATCCCTGTAGTGCCTTTTTTAGGCAAGATTCAAATGAGAAACTCACCACCGTAGCAGGTGTAAGCAAGCAAAATCTTAGGATAATGCTACTCAATGCTAGAAGTCCAAACTCAAAATGCACTCACTCGAGGCACTATTTAAAATGGAGAACATTGACATCTGTGCAGTGACAGAGACCTGGTTCAAGGCTCCAGAGAGTACCCCTGCATTACCAGGCTATAACTCATACCACACCTTTTGGCCACCTTTCGGCCACCTAACCTGGACCGAAATGCTAAAGGAGGAGGCGTGTCCATATTCATTAAGGATATCCACACCTCCAGGCTAGTTGCTCAGTATAATGCATCCAAAATTATCCAAGTGCAACTAACACTGGGAAAGACTGCAATCCAGGCTGTAGCTCGTTACAGATCCCCCGCCATGCCCCAGGATGCCCACTCCATGTTTCTTGATATACTGGGTAATACTAAGGTACAGCCCAATACCCTAATAATGGGTGATTTCAACTACCACGCCATCAACTGAGAAAACTACTCATGTACTAACTCATTTGCTCAACGCTTTCTGGAATTCATAAATTCCAATGACCTGGATCAGCTGTCCATACCCCCACCAGGGGCAGGAATGTCCTGGACCTGGTCATTACCAATATGACCAACTGATGTTCCACTCCAGAGGTCAACTCTTCGCCGGCCAGATCCGACCGCAAGCTAATCACTCTAAGACATCAGTATCCCTCCCCCACCCCCCATTAAGGAAATCACCGTAAAAAACTTTTCCAAAGCCAACTTCATGCTTCTTGAGACAGAAGTGGCAAGCTTCACGACACCCATACAGACGGAAAATAGAGGTACAACTGCTGAATCCTATACAAACACACTGTATACGCACATACATGAGTTCATGGGTCGTGCTATCCCCAACAGAACCAAGATGCTATCCTCCAAAAAAAGGAAGCCAATCTGGTGGTCCCCTGCCACAAACAAACTCTACAACAGAGGGAAGAAGCTGTTGCAAAAAAGAGTAAAATCCCCTGATTGCAGGAACTCACTGGTCAGCTTCAGTAAGAAGCTGAGATCCCTCATAAAATCTTCCACAGCTAGTTATGAAAATAAAATCATCACTGATTCTAAAGACAACTACAAAGCATTCTACAACTATGTCAAGAATCTCAATGGCGACACTCAGATCTGCTTTGAGCTCCAGCACAATGGCACTAGATACACAGAACCAACTGATATTGCCAACATCCTGGCAGATATGTTCAGTGCAAACTTCACCCTCCCCCACCCCCCAAAGGGCCCATCACTATACCAGAAGAATGCAAAACCCCTGTAATTACGACTGCACAAGTAAATACTGCACTCTCCAAAGCCAAGAGCACAGCATCCATGAGAACTGACAACATCCCAGGCTGCGTTCTGCACGAACAACAGAACGAACTTGTACCCCACCTAAGTACCATGTTCAGTCTTAGCCTCACTTCGGGCTTTGTGCCTACTGAATGGCACACAGCGACGGTTATCCCACTCCACAAAAAGGGTGCCACCAAGGAACCCGGTAACTACCGCCCCATTAGCCTGACGAGCCTGGTCTGCAAGGCCAAGGAATGTGTCATCTTGGACTTCTTTGAAGCAGTCACCAGAGCCATGGATGAGGGTAAGGTGGCGCACACAGCCTATCTTGACCTTGCCAAGGCTTTCATCACCATCCCCCACTCTGGAATTATAGATAAAGTCACTAGACTGGGCATAAATCCCTATGTCACAAGATGGGTGGCCAACTGGCTCACTGACAGAACCCACACAGTGAAAGTAGCCAACTCCAAATCCAACTTCAAACCAGTGACAAGTGGAGTACCACAGGGCTCAGTCCTGGGTCCTCTCCTGTTTGACATCTACTTCTCAGAAGTCCAGGCTAATACAGCAAGTCTTTGGCTAGTTCACAGATTACTGCAAACTAGGTGCCATGATAGAGTCGCCTAATGATATGGACATTCTACAAAAGGACCTTACTGAGACTGTTGCTTGGTGTCAAAGTCATGGCCTCAAGCTCAATGCCAAGAAGTGCACTGTCATCCCCTTTGGGAAAAAAACTGTACCCATGAACTACCACATAGGCGGTAGCCTACTAAACACTGAAAGTGTGATGAGACCTTGGGACACAGGTGGACAGTAGTCTCTCCTTTGATAATTACATCGACACAGTAGTCAGGAAATCCTTGTACGTGGCACACCTCATCACAAAGGGGTTTACCTCCAGAAAAAAAAGGTCATTGTTCCACTCTACTCATCCCTCAACAGACCCATTATAGAATACAATGCCACGTTTGGCCTGTACCTTGCAAGACATCTGCAACAACTAGAAAGGCCACAGAAATACCTCACTAAGAGGATTACTGGCCTCAAACAGATGCCACACGCAGACTGTCTCAAAAAACTTCACTCTAGTCTGTCTCTTATTGCCTTCGCAGAAGCCTAACATACAAAGCCATGTCAAACCCAGATCTCTTGGACATGCTACATTTAAAGAAACCCCAATCCCTCACGGTCCAGAGACCTAAACCTTGCCATCACAATAAACAAAACATGCTGGAGGGATAGATTCCTGTCCCTGAGATTTCCCATGCTCTGGAACAGACTGCCCATTCATGTCAAGCAAAGCTTCTCATTAGCTAATTGGATGGGAAATAAGAAATTCACCCTGGGGATCACTTCTGTGGCTCTGCTAGACAGGGGCGCAGGAAAGTAACTTTCTTGGGTGGCGAAAGCCAGGGAACTTCTTTGGCTAGGTTTATATAGACCCCAGGGCTGATAGCCTTGTACCTACCTATGAATGGAAGAGGATTTGTTTTGAGTCACTCCCCAGTTGAACCAGTTACGGATGCTGTATATGCTGTGTGAAAACACTCAGGATTCTGCTTTTGGTAATTCCAAGAAAACAGATACTGTGTACAAGTACCTTTCTGATTAGAGTTATAGCCTGGAAAGGATCCATGTGCTGACTTGTGTAATTTTCAGTCAAATGTAAGACTGAGAGATCACAACACTTAACCACCTTGCTGCCAGGCAGAGATTCTGAAACTTTTAGCAGGACAGGTAAGAGAGCATATTTCTTTGCCACATTTGGGCTTAGATGTCTCTGGTATGTGCTTCCTTCATAGTGGATCAGATACTGAAAATGCTTTCATCTCTCTGTCTGAGCCTGGAAACTAGGGGAGGTAGTCAAGACTCTGTGACATGTACAGTGAACTAGGGCAAAAGACATGGACATGTGCTTGGGCAGGATGTAACAACTATCCCTGTTCTCCCTTAAAAATAAGCTTAGACAGCCCATTGCAGGCCACTGTCTTAGAAGGTAGGCTTTATTTACTCAACCTTTCCAAGAAGTGATTGGAGACCTCTTGAATGAGAAGCAGACCCCTCTTCCCTACATGAACCCCCTTTATCTTATTTATTTTATTTTATTGCATTTGTTTACCAGGAAAGTTCACTGGGCCTAAAAGAGCCCATTTTCAGTAGAGGCCCGGGGAGAAAAGCTCCAACGAGATACAGAAAAAATATAAACATTAATTAATACAGAAGTTGAAACAGTGTTACAGATAGTAAATATAATAACATATACAGAATATATACATAAAAGCAGGAATCTAGTTGTTTGATTACAGTAATATATACAGAAAATATACATTAAAGCAGATTTCAATCAGAGTGGTATAAACAGAGATATATTAATCAGTATTATTGTACCAGTATCAACAAGTGAACATAAAAATAAATATGGAGAAAATATCATCAGTCACTAGTAGCAAAAGACACAGGAGTTTAGTAATCATATAAGGAGAGTGAAGAGGTTAGGTTATAGAGCAGGAACATAGCCAGGAAGAGTTGAGATGATTTTTCATATTTGTTTGAAGGTGGTGGTGCTGCCTGTGTTTCTTATAGAAGGTGGAAGTGAGTGCCATAGTTTGGCGATGGTGAAGGAATAGAGGAGTTGACCAGCAGGTAAGGTGGGCTTATCTACTTTTAGAAGTAGATGATTTTCAGATCTTAGATGCCTGCTGGGATGGTATTTGGCAAGTAGAGATGAGAGAGCAGGACAGTCTGTGGGTTTGTAGATTATTTTGTGCGCAGTAGTTAGTTGGGTGGATGAGAGATGGTGGGGGAGTTTTAGCCACACTAATTGTTTCAGTGACTTACAGTGGTGGGTTGAAAATTTGGCCTTGGTGGCATATTTTGATATTCTGTTGTAACACATAGCAAGTTTGGATTTTGTAGAATTTTGGATATTAGTGAGGAGAGGGGGTAATAAAAAGGTAGTTGCAAGGGTTTGTCTAGTAGAGAGGCTAAGAAAGTGTGGGTGCCTGTAGAGCATACCAAGCTTTTGGTGTGTTTTTTTGATGTTATTGTTTAATGTGTAGGTCAAAGTTAAGGTTTTCATCTATAATAATGCTTAATAATTTAGTGTGTTGGACAACTTCTAGAGTGGTATTGTCTTGGGCTTGTATAGTGAAGAGTTTTTTATCAAATGGAGTGGTTTTCCTAAGAATAAAAATTACTAGTTTCGTTTTTTTTTTTTGGATTTAGGGCAAGATGATTGTTAAGCATCCAAGATTCAGTAGATGTGAGGGCAGCCTGGGTAATTTGCTGGAGTTCAGAGCTCATCTTCTCTTCAAGGCATAATTAACCCCCCAGGAGTCAGAAGTTGTTCCACAGGCTAAAGAAAGCATTCAGGTGTGGCACAGTGTTGCTTTCCCAAGTGGTGCTCGTCACAGTCACTCAACAAGATGGTCTTGCCAGCTCAGTGTTCGTAGTTTTGACTGTTGGATTGCCTGTGAGGGAAGGTGTTTGGACTTGTTTGGCTGGTAATCAGACATCTCATAGGAACTACGGGTTTTCAGCATACTAATTGGACATCTTAGGTCCTTTTCAGAAAAGGCTTAATCAGAGACCAAGCCATTTCAGTGGGGCAGTTGAGACAGGCCCAGACTGTATTACTCATAGGGTTGTTAGAGAATGTTACACTCTCAGAATGATGCCAAAGGTTCTTCTTTTGGCCAGAAGACTTCTGTCTCAGCTTCAGCAGCTTCACTGTCAGGTTCCTGATAATGACTTTCCAAAGGATCCTGCCTCGATGCTGTCATATCATTATTTGTGGTCTGCACAGAAAGTTTCTTTGATTACCACTTTTAGTATGATGTGCTACCATCTAGACTTCCCCTGCATCCATGGTTTTTATCAAGGCGTGCACCATGTTGGCTGGAACCCTGCAGGAGAAAAAGTTGTGTATGTTTCTGTAGCTAGATGGCTGTCTTAGTAGTTCAGTAAGGGAACTTTCTGGTAGCATCCTTCAAGTAGACCTCACATTGCTGCAGTCTTGGATGATTTTGATTACAAACTGGGAAGGATCCTACCAGCAAGTTTCTTTATTTGGGATGGAGTCGAACTTTACAGTTTTGGTTATTCCCACCCATTCTGATGGCTGAGGTGGTCTTGTGTTCTTCAGCCTAGGTGAAGACACTATGAAGACTGTAAGAGTAGATCTTGGCTTAATGGTGATCCTTTTGTTAACTAATAACAGACCTAAGGATGCAGATGTTACAGTGGATTGGGAGGTGCCAGTGGCTGTAAAGTCGCCATATTTATACTGATTTGTTGGTAACAGAACCTTGTCATCAAGTCTTAATGGTGCACAGCATTCTACAGCCTTCATGCCGGTGTCCTATTCTTGTATTTGAATCCATTATGGTGATGGTGTCAACTACCAGTGGTGAAGAGGGGTGGTCACTTCTACTCTTCTGCAGTATGTGACATATGAACAGGCAAAGGGACATGTGTTCATTCCCTCTTTGCATACATGTGATGTGCATCTGGTAGTGGGTCGTAGACAGGAACTTTAGGGTCTCAGCATTTCACTTCTTGGCTGAATTAAACATGCTCACTGATTTCCCCAGGCCTCTCTTCCAGCCGTCTGTTGGGAGTTGTAGATTCAGGAACTTTGCCTGGCCCATATCTGCTGGAAGATGGGTATTCTAGACATCATTCTAGTAAGGAAACTGACTTCCTTTCATGTTAGAAACTACTGAAAGGAAGGATTTTTTTTTTACTCTAGGGGGTCAGTTTCCTCCTTAGAGGATGATGATGACCTGACTTGTTGTTTCTGAGCTGTGCCCCCCTGACTGTGTTTCAGATGACCAA